>NW_028236934.1:0-50184 GCF_017979445.1 Akebia trifoliata
TGCATGAACCTCCACCTTATAAAAGAAAGCTGATATTAATCTTTAAAAGTAAAAATTCGTATCTTTATGCCAAAGAGATGATAACAATAGTAGAAAGTTTGAAAAATGGATAGATTTTAAAAGTCCAAAGTCTTCTTGGATTGCAAAATTTCAAAAGAGGCACAAACTCATATAAATTAAAGGAACCCATCCATGAAACAAAGAAAGCAAACTTTCAATCATGAGAACTTGACTCTAATAGTAAATCCAACAATACCTTTATATCTTTATCTAAGAGCCATTTGGTATCCATTACGGTGGAACTGATTTTGTTTTTTCATGCTTAGTTATTATGATAAAAAGAATTTTTAAAAGAATATCACCAAACAACCAATGATGAGTTAATCCTTTACATTAAAAGTAACATTTGGCCACTTAACCCACTAAGGATTAGCTGAGATGGTAAGAAGAGACTGGATATGCTCTTTAGATCATGACTTCAAATCTCTATATGCCCCTACACAAAAAAGGTGGCTACCTATTTGGCTTCACGTTACAAGGTGGGATGGTGTGTGCAATCCGAGGATTAGTCATGTTGGATAAGGTTGGTTGTTTGGATCACCTCGTTACAACAACAACAACAACAAAAATTATTGGGCCACTTATCTATAGCTTGGAGACATTGCAGAGATATGAGAGAATATACATTAAATCCTCAGTGAGAAATAAAATTTTTATATAAACTATTTTTTTTTTTTGAAATAATTTTTTTATATGTACTTTTAAAATAATTTATTGCACAAGTAATAAATATTATTGGATGTTATTTACATCCCCTATATTCAATTATGGGGCCAATAAATGATTATTAATATCATAATCCATTACAATAATGGTTATTAAATGATCCCAAATTACTTTCTTGGCTCCATTTCTCATAGTTTTTTTCCTTTTTAAGGTGTTACTTGAAAAGAAAATTTGAAGTTGCATGGTAAGCCAGATTAAATTGGGACTACCAGTCGTCGTTGAGCTTGAGGGAGTGTGGTGTATTTCTAACTTCTATCAAAGAAACCCTCATAAGATAGTTGTTCACTTTGGGAGTTACGACTGGATGATATTTTTGTTAAAAGGTAAGCCTAATTACCAAACATGGCTTACGGTTAGTTTTTTACCTTACACAATGTATATTGCCTCATTTCTCAAAAGAATAATCCTAAGTGATTTCAAGATTGTGCCTAATATCTCACTTTCCTAACTTGGAAGTGCATAGGAACATAAATGCTTTTTCAATCATATCTCAATGAAAAGCATTTATGGTTTCTACACATTTCCACGTCAGGAAAGTAAGATATGAGGTACAATCTTGAGGTCACTCCAACATGACTCTTCTCAAAAATGGCTTCTTGATATAAAAAACATGTAATACTCTTGACTTTTGAATTACTCGACAAATTTTGAGATCATATCAGAATTTAGATCTGATACTTGTCTTCCAAGAATGGAGGGTTGAGTACTAACAAAGCATTGATGTATTAGGGTTTTATAGGCGACTAATATCTAATTTGTTTAGTGATGTTGGTTAATATTATTTTGTAGATTTAGGTCATGAAAATGTGCAAGGATTACTGTTGTATATCATGGTGCTTATTATCCCTTGAAAGAATGTAGTGGTTTTCATCTTTAGAAAGATACTAGAATTCACTCGTGCCTACAACACATGTGTCCTTTCTCGAGTTAAGGGAGGTAAAAGCGAAAAAAATAAAGTTAGAAGGGTATTGTTAATATAAAAAAAATTGAGATTAAATAGGTAAAAGAGAAAATATAGTAAAGTTATAAGAGGTGACATTCTCTTTAGAGTTAAAGGGGTAAAAGTGAAAATAAAAAATAGAATTGGAGGAGTATTATTAAAAAAAATTGAGATTAAAAAAGTAGAAAATGAAAGTGATAAAGTGAATTAAAGGGACATTAGAGAAAATATAGTAAAATTATACGAGGTAAAGAATAAAAAAAATAAAATGGGTCCCATGACATTATAATTAAATAAGAGGTTTAATCCACAAAACTATAGATAATGAAACATTTATGTCACACACAATTGTTTCAACTCAATTATGTTTTATTATGTAGATTTAATTTCTAGCATTCATCATCATCACCATCATGAAATGATATCTAGTGTATTATTTGAATATTACAAAGAGATTTTTCTATTGAATCGTGATAATCTAACTACCCCACGTGGCAAACTCAATCGACTACCCTAATGTAACAAGTTGGGGAATTGTATATATGTGCTCCTTATGATACACGACTGCCCTTCCCCATAATAAAGTGTATCTTGAGGTAATCGTGTATCATGATGAGGGCAGATCTACGATTCTCGAACTTGTCACGTCAGGTAGTCGATTGATTATGCCACATGGGGTAGTTACATTATCACGACTCAATTTTTCTATTTTGATGATAATGTCCACGTACTCATTCAAAACACATGTAAAATTAGTTATACCTTATTATATCTTTCACAATCATATAGTGAGGAACAAGAAGAATAATGATTTACCTTTTAAGATAAAAGAGTGAAAGACAATACGAAAACGAGGTACAAAGTCAAGTTCCAATCCAAGGTCCTAAAAAATCTTTGCAAGAGAGAACAACAAATAGTTGACGACTTCAAAAACCCATTTTAAAGATGATTAAATTGATTTTCAAAAATCATTCTTACTATTTTTAGAAATGATTTAAGTTTATATGTTAGTTGTGATACTTATTTTAAAATTAAATTTAAATCATTTCTACTTCACTGATGATATCATGACTCGAATTTTTTACTCATCTGTACTCAGCTGATGTGATAAAGACACATAATCGTTAATCGTTTTTTCTTGTGTATCCCGGAGAAAAAGATCTAGGGTTTTGCGCCCTTGTCAAGTAATCCACGTACAGATCGAGTGAAATTTTTTGAGTCCAGTTATGACTCTTTCTACTTATTGACTTGATTCTGTGTGTCCGACAAATACCATTGCAAGATCCAAAAATGGGCAAGAGGACCTATAAGAGTGATCCACGTGGTGTCAGGAGGGACTGACATGTAATTTCATATAATTCGAGGATTGTATGTATGTACGATTATCCGTATAAAAATATGCGATATACGCGCTCTCTCGACAAAGCCTATCGAAGCTTTAATTTTTTTTGTTTTTTAATTTTTTTTTTCTTCTTTGGCTCTGTTTCTACAGTTCTCTGTGTGTGTGTCTGGAACTCTCATCAAGCTCTAATGGCAGCGAGAAAATGAAGACATCAAGACAAAGTCAGTTTCCATTGGAAATCCTGGAGATTTTGTCTTCAAAAACCCTAAATACGTCACCAGATTCGTCTCTTCAAGAGATAAAGAACGTTGGAAAATCCCATCGTAGAAAAATCAGAAACCCTAGTTTTTCTAGCGTCGGAATAAGGTTGAAGAAGGAGAGAACTTCTGCGGTGAAGAGGAATGGACCTTCAACTCCGCTTTTGAGATGGAAATTGGATGATGGAGATGTCTCTATTTCAGATGATAAGACTCTGGAAGATTCTCGGAAATGTCGCCGGAAAGTGAAGAATGGCAGAGAGGTTTCAGCTTCGGCGAGGAAGCTCGCTGCCGGACTTTGGTTGTTGCAGCAGCCGGAGGTTCATGATGGTGGAGGAGAAAGTCGAGATTTCCAGAAGATGGCGTCAGATCGGTTAGGATTCGAGGTATCTTTCTCTCGATTAGGTTTTTCAAGATCTGTGCCTTTTTTAGGGTTTTCGGTTGAAAATTTTGATAAAGGTTCGATCTTGATGTGTTGTTTTGAATCTCTAAGTGGAAATTGCCCTGTTTTGTTCTTTTGGATTCTTTAGGTTCATAGTTTTTAGGGTTTTTGAGCAAAATTTTAATAAATGTTCGATCTTGATTTGCTGCTTTGAATCTTTAGTTGCAAATATTACTGTTTTGTTCTTTTGGATTCTTTTAGCATCATAGTTTTTAGGGTGTTTGAGCAAAATTATGATAAATGTTCGATCTTGATTTGCTGCTTTGAATTTTTAATTGCAAATCTTGATGTTTTTTTCTTTTGCATTCTTTAGGATCATAGGTTTTAGGGTTTTGAAGGAGTGGCCCTAGTAATTTTTGATACCCATGAGCTCCTGTTTATGCTAAGATGTGTAGAATAAAAGAGAATCTTTATTCTGTTGGTTCTGTTAGATCAAGTTTCTAGGTTTTGTGTGGAGGTTTTGGATTAGTTTTTAGGATTTCTGTCTCTCTTCTTAAAAGGTGGAAATTGGAAAATTTTAGTTCACTGAATAATTATAGGTTTGTAAGTTCTTTGGTATCAATCCATTTGGCTGAAAAGACCTATTCTTTTGTTGGTTTTTTAACTCAATGTAGTTCGGATCTTTTGACCATCTGTCTCTGTTTTGAGTATAAGTTCTCAGAAGTTCAAATGGGTTTCTAATGAGTTTGTGATAGATCAGATGAGCTTGAATAATGGGTTTTCTTGAAGGTTGAAGTTTTCTTTTTTCTTTAAAATGCATTTCCTATTTTTTTTATTTTTTTTCCTTCTTAGATATGTATAGTTAAGGGGTACCTCAATGTTTCCTTTGACAGCATTTCAAAAGGTATATAATTCTGCATAAATCTTGAAATTGTAAGTCTTAATTTGAAATCAAGAACTCTATTCATCAATTTCAAAATTTTCTGAATTTTCTCTAATAATTTGTTCTGCATTGCAGTCTGGTGTTGGGCATATAGGCACCCCAATTCGATGTTCTAGGAATGACAGAAAATTTGGTACAGATGCCAAGGATATGTTGCAGAGTTCTCTTTCTTTCTCTACTCCAAAGAATGGAATTCTGTCCAAGGTATACTTTTTTTCTTTTCTTTTCTATGGACTTCATCAGGAGCTGTTCTTGGCCTGTTGGGATTAGATAGAATACTAAGCAGGATGGGGGGAGGACTAGCAGAAACCTTAATGTGTTCTACATAGGGTAGATGCTGGGTGATATTTAGGACCCACCATTCAATGGGTCCCACTTCAAGTCTCCTATGAGATTGGCCCTGCTTTCAAACAACTGTGTGTGCTAGAATTGCACAATAAATAATAGAAATGTTACTTTTTGCCTTGTTTGATTCTTTTGCCTTGTCTAATAGCTGACCGTTTGTATTTAGGTTGAACCTTCTTTATCATTTCCCAATTATGCAATGGAGGGAGCAACAAAGTGGGACCCTGGCTGCTCGAAAACATCAGATGAAGTTTACAGGTTTTACAACCATGTGAAGCTTCTTGAAGACCAACAAATTGCTACTGTCTCAGTTGTTTCTTCTCTACAATCAGAACTTGAACAGGCTCGAACCCGCATCCATGAGCTTGAGATTGAGCGCCAGTCTTCAAAGAAAAAAGTCGAGCACTTCTTGAGGAAAGTTTCTGAGGAGAAGGCATCATGGCAGAGCAGGGAACACGAAAAGATCCGTGCAATAATTAATGATGTCAAGAGTGATTTGAAAAGAGAAAGGAAAAATTGTCATAGACTAGAAATCTTTAATTCCAAATTGGTGAATGAACTTGCTGAGGCCAAGTTATCCGCGAAGAGATCCATGCAAGATTATGAGAAAGAGAGAAAAGCCAGAGAGCTAATGGAGGAAGTTTGTAATGAGCTTGCTACAGAGATTGGAGAAGACAAGGCCGAAGTTGAAGCCATGAAGAGGGAATCCATGATAATACGTGAAGAAGTGGAAGAAGAGAGGAAGATGATGCAGATGGCTGAGGTCTGGCGTGAAGAACGAGTCCAGATGAAGCTTATTGATGCAAAGCTGACTCTTGAAAAGAAGTATTCTGAATTGAACAAACTTATAGAAGATGTGGAGGCATTTCTAAGGTCAAGAGGTGTAACTGAGGATATGATGGAGATGAGAGAAACTGAATTGCTTCGAGAGGCGGCCAGCTCAGTAAAGATTCATGATGTAAAGGAGTTCTCTTATGAGCCTCCAAATTTGGAGGATATCTTCCCTGTTTTTGAAGATATCCAGCCTGGTGGACCTAAAGTGAGAGAGATTGAACCATGCCTTGATTACAGCCCCCCGGGTCATGGCTCTAAGATCCATAACGTGAGTCCTGAAGTCAATGGGTTCAGTAAAAACCCTATGAAGAGATATTCTAATGGGTTTATTTGTCAGAATAGGGTTATAGAAGAAGATGAGAGTGGTTGGGAAACTGCAAGTCGCACCGAGGAGCAAGGATCAAGTTATTCCTCTGAAGGGAGTGACCCATCTGTTAACAGAACCAGTATAGATAGTAACGTGTCTGGGAGCAGAACAGAATGGGAAGAAAATGCAGGTCGTGACACCCCAAATACTGAAGTCAGTGAAATATTCTCTGTATCGACAAGGAAATCTAAGAAGGCTTCTTCCATTTGCAGGCTTTGGAGATCAAATCCAAGTAAGGGTGACAACTGCAAAATAATCTCAGTCAAGGGAACCAATGAAAGCCTTTCAAATGGAGGAATCGTTTCCCCGGACAGAGGGTCAGGTGAAAGTGGGCCCAGTCCATCTGGTTTGGTTGCGCGGTGGAGCTCTTCTGACTCGGGAAATCCACACATATCTCGAGGGATGAAAGGTCGAGTAGAATGGCAAGTAGGCATGGAACAAAATAGTTTGAAGGAGAAGCTTTTGGAGGCAAGGATGGCAAGCCAGAAGGTCCAATTGCGTCATGTTCTTAAACAGAAGATTTAGATTTACCAATTCGTGGAAATTATACAGAATTCCAGTTTGGGTAAGCATGATCCACAAAAGCTACTGTGGAACCAAGAATGGACAGACCAAATATAGTTTCTCCTTCTCCTCTAAATGCACAATCCGAATTTGTTGAGGGGGTTGACGAGGAACATATATTACTTCTTCCAACACTTTTTCTTAGATGATCTTTACTCGAACAACGGATTATTTTATAAATCATGAATAGCTTAAGTTTTCTCTTTGATTGCTTGGAACACACACCTTGAGGGGGAAAGCAATTCATGAGAAGTTTCTGTAATCTCTCTGTATCATTTGTGTACAACTGACAGCAAAAACAATGGGAAACAATTGGTGATACAGATCATTCTCTCCTCTATATGCTGCTTAAGAGAAATGTTTCTGTGCCAATCTTGAGTTGTAATAAAGTTGCAAATCTTACTTCTCAATAGCTTACAAAGATTTCAAGAAGAATAACGGTCATAACGGCCTTGGAACTTGCCAAAGTCACCGTTATGAGGGCACTTTGTTATTATTATTATTTTTCTCCCATTTTATATTAGATATTAGTAACAATATAATATTTGTGAAAAAATGTTAAAAGGGTGGAAAGGGTTGATAACGGTCAATGTTGAAGTGTCGTTATCATGCATGGGAGTGCTGTGTGGGTGAGAATGGGATGCTTGTGACCTTTTATTGATTGGTGTGTGTGGAACCCCCACTAGTACACACTGCATACGCGTACATAATTATTTAAATGTTGATGTTGATGTTGTTTACAATTTCAGCGTATTTGTGGTTTCTACATCATGCAAATTGCAGGGTCCCACACTGCACCGTCATTTTAATTATATATAAATGCTATGTGTCACAATAGTTTAGTTTGGCCCACTCCGCTCTCGATATCGGTTAGTAGTCTAAAATGAAAAATATCTGAATCCATGACCATAGATGGCAACGAGTGGTATTGGATATACTATAAAAACTCAACTCCAAGCTGACAGCTCATGGAACTCGTATGGATGTGTATACATTCGAATGTCAACTTAGAAAAATATTTTATTTCTATTTTATATCATTATTGATAAATTTCTAAATAATTACAAAAGTTTTTGGTATTTTTGAAGTGTTGCTAATATTGACAAAGCTATTATGTAATGTTAATAATTTGATAATATTTTATCTACATTACGTGGCAGTTGTATCAACACATGTGACACTTTCGAAATTTTTAAAAACTTTGATAATTATTTGGCAATTTACCCTATCATTATTACTAGAGTTTGAAAGATAATAAATTTTAATGAAAATTATTGAAAAAATGATGGTAGAGGAAGCAAAAAAAATTTGGAGCAAGCAGTCCGCTTCAAAATTTTAATAGAACCCTCTTCTTTGGATTACACATGGGTGTATCCAAGGAGGCATACCGAATATTGATGAAAAAGTCAGGGTGTTAAATAAATTCCAAAATTTTGAAGCAGGCTGCCACTTTAAAGTTAGACTTGTATTGAAAAGAAAATAAAATTGGATGAGTAGAATAATACTGAAGTGACCTCAGGATTATCCCTCATATCCAAGGGCGGAGCTAAGATTTTCTTGTAGTAGGGGCAAATTATGGTTAGTTGTATAGTTAAAGAACTTGAATATGAATGGTTTTAGAGAGAAATTTAGAGTTTTTTAGTTAGAAGTTGAAGAAAATGATATTTAGGTCATTTCCAATTAGTATGTGAGAAGGCCCAATCAAGAGGCAATGTCATCAACAAAAATTTGAAGGGGGTGTTGGGGGCAAAAATTAGAGGGAGGTGAGGTTGTGGGGGCAAATGAGGAGAGATCGAGGTGAGGGAGTGCAGGCAAATGGGGCATGTAATTAGTTGAATGTATAGGGTGTCTTAAAGTTCTGTGGGGGCAATTGCCCCCTCCAACTCCTTACTAGCTCTTCCCCTGCTCATATCCCATTTTCTTGATGAGTAGGAGCCATAGATCCCTTTCATCAAGATACAAGTGAAAAAACATCTATAATTTCAACACACTTCCACGTCAGGAAAGTGAGATATGAGATATAATTTTGAGGTCACTCAAACACGACTCTATTGAAAAATAAAGGAGATCAGAAGAAGAAATATAATAAATGTGAAGGATTATTCTTGAAAAAGACCACAAGAGAAAACACAATAAAGTTAAAAGTTGTCCCGGAGATTTATAGTAAGATTAAATCTCAACTTCTTTTTATGTGAAATATAAAATGATTGGGGTCCACCGTTGTGTTTTATTATATAGATTGAGATAAATTACTTATAGATAACCAATCCCATTTGTTATTTAACTTTTTAAAAATCCCTATTAGGTAAATAGTTAGACTATACTATCTCTGTCTTGCATAAAAAATCTCAAGATAAGGAAAAATAGGGTTGGCAAATGATCGATTCCAATCTATTACTAATCTGAAATCTTTGCCATGTGATTTAGATCCAATCCACTCTGATCGGTAAATGAAACTTCGAACCAAATTTGGTTTAAGTTTGCTCAACCCAAAGTTGATCTAATCCGATTCAACATCAAGAACACATTTTCTTAGTAAAAAAAATTGGGTTTGGAGGAAAGAAATAGGGTTTGGGAGAAATGCCTAGGGGCACACTAGATTTGGTAATATCATTTACCACATAATAATAATACTCTTATACTCTCTTCAACAAGCACGAGTTGTGCAACTTCAATCGTCTTAGCTTAATTCATCTTAACAACCTCATCATGGAAACCCTCGCCTGAGTTTCTTCCCTCTTAGATGTACCAATCAATACTTTTTGGCAATGATTGTATCATCACTTTCCAATGAATTTTTCATCGAAAAATTTCAACTTATTCTCTTTTCACTTCTCCACCTTTTCCAATAATACCTTCCAACTTTATCACCTTTACTCTTCTACCCTTTTTTCAATTATACTCCTACAACTTATTATATTTTCTCTTTTACTCCCATAACCTCAAAAAGAATAAGTGGACCGTAGGCACAAAAAACCTCTACTACATATATAAAATCGAACTAATGAACCTAAGCTAACCAAGTAATGAATTATCTCTATAGTCACTTATGAGTCAATTTGTTTCATAGTGGTCGACCACGAATCAAAATTCAAATTGAGTGAACCGAAGAACTAAGTAACATAGCTCCTACCCCTATTCTTCTTTCCTGGAAAGATAAAAATTCAATCTTTACTTTTAATAGAGATGATCATAACCCACATAATTATAGGATTCCTTCTAGTAAAGGTTTTTCATTAGCATGTTTCTTACTATAATAAATAAAAGAGACGTGATAATCTGACACTCTTTTTCAGACACTCCATGTACACTCCCATCACAGAACCATAGATCCTTTGCTTCGTGATACACAAGAGAAAGATTTATGGTTCTGTAGTTGACAGGCCAGGGAGTATACAATGGGCGTCTGAAAAAAGAGCGTTAGATTATCTTTAATCTAAGTTCTATCCAATTAATGAATGATTAAGATCTTTGGTCAAGTGGGCTTTTTCTTCAGCTCATATATATCATCCTTTATATCATGATTTTGATCTATTGATTATTTTTACAAATAGGAAGGTGGGATCTTTGGTGGTTGTCTACCACTAGTCGATTTTTCTTTTCTTTTTTAATTTTTTTAAAAGGAAAAAAATGAAAACTGATGGTGTCATCTTGAGATGAACGTCCTCCTGTAAGGTGTCAATGATCAATTATCCTGCACAAATTGTACTTGAAAATCTCAACTATAGGAAGGATGTCTTCCTTAGAACTACATCAAGACAACGATGATAAAAAATAATTTGACATACCCTCCATGTTTAAGTGAATATTTGAGATACACTTCATTTTCAAACTGATGTCTGATGACATACCCCTTCAACATGGTCTTATGTGGGTGACTAATAGAAACTGACCTAGATACCCCAATCTTCAACCTATTGTTTGGTTGTGGTTTGAGTCTAGACTACCTGACCAAATAAATCAAGAATTGAAGATGACGAGGTTTTAGAGAGGAAAAAAAAGATCAATAATTTCTTTGAACAATATCAATGATTACGAAATAAATTGAAGACTTTATCACAATGATTGAAGATAATGTATTTTTGGGGAAAATTAAACTCCAAGGGCTTTCACAAGAGGTTTAAGGTTCGGTCATTTTTTTAATCTTTCGTAAAAGACCATGGTCAAGGGGTATTTCATCAGTTTGAAACACAGTGGGTATCTCAAATATTGACCAAAACTGAGAGTGGCATGCCTAAATTATCCATTAATTATAAAAATAGGGGCTTTGAGGGTTGGTATCTAAGGCCCTTCCACATGCAAGTAGCGTCCATGAATTGGTAATAAAATATTTAGGTGAGACAAAACCATGTGCAAGATTCTCCTAATATTGTAACCATTCTCACGCGGCAAACGGACTCATTTTTATAATTTGATTATTGTTGTTATGATATAAGCCAATAAATAAGACCAACAGGTGGACTATAATCTCCTCACCGACATTGTGACTGAATATCTTAAAATATCTTGACATTCTATTCTTTCTATAATTACTAGTTGACGAGTATCAATGGGTAAGTACATAATCAAAATCCCGAGGGATTGGCTCAATGACAATTTTGGATTGATGATAAGCAGTTAATGCTTGTAGGTCATGAGTTCGATACCTAGTATGAGTATTAGTTCCTCAGAGACCACTGCGAGGGCGCACCCACACTTACTTGGTGCGTGTGATGTGTGAGAGTTGCACAAGCCCTAAGACTAGTCCTTGGACAAGATCATGGTCTATGAACTGGGCAAAGCCCAGGGATATCCGGCTATAAAAAAAATGTGTAACATCTTAGTGTACATGTAAGTTTTAAAATAATTGAAACATTTTAGCATATAGATGCTCAAAAAATGTCAATGGTTGGCTTCAACTTACCCAAGATGCACCCCTTATATATTCTTGTTTTTGGCTTAAAGTAGTTTCGCTTGAGTTTAGTTCTCTTTAATTTCTAAATGAACTTGTTTTGTTGTTTAACCATGTTCACCATTTATTAACAAGAAGTAGAACTTCATTAAAGATAGTACTTTGTAAAGGATCCAGCATTGCTAATGACTGTTTCGTATGACTAACACTTTGTGAAGGATTTGTAAGTGTTCATCATGTGTTATCTCACATGTCATTAAGGGGTCTTGTTGTTTTATCATATATTATTTATCTTGATGTGATATGTGTACAATGAATGTTACTATAAAAATTATAACAAATAATTTCAAGTGGATGACTCAATGACAATTTTGGATCCAATAAACGATAAGAGCCGGTAGATTGTAAGTTCAATATCCAGTATGGATAGTATTTCCTTGGGGTAATCCACGAGGGCGCACCCTAACTTACCCGACGCTTGTGATGGGGGAGGGACCCATATGCCTTGGCTCTGACCCTGACTCTTCTGGTCCCCTAGTCGGATGTAAGTTTGAACGCCCTGGTGATCATAAAATAAAAAACTATTAGAAGTCAAGAAAATTAATCAATTGTACCACACATCTAGAAGTGTCAAAGGAAGATATAATTTATCTCCCAAGTAAAATTTTATTATTTAAATGAAGGTGGCTTGGAACCTCCCAATTCTCATTTCTTAAAATTTTGGATTATGGGAGACTTTTTGACCTTGTAATAGAAATAATAATAAAAATCTAAATGCATGTTAGGTTCGAGAAGTACGGTTGTGCTGTTATAGTGTATGTGTGAAATCTCAAATAATATTAATGCACCGAGCTGTCTCTCTCATAAGCCGGTGGACTAGAGCATTAGAATCATCTCAGCCGTCCAAAACCTTGATGATTTGTGAGATTCATGCAACAAAAAATCGAAGACTATTCAATGGTCTAGATCTTAGGATTATCTTCTAAATAAAGATATGACCTAAAACGTGTCTGTGAGCAAGAATATGTTGTTCCCATGAACACAAAATTTGATGTTAGTGGCACTCTTTTTGACCATCAAACCATCAGATATAAACCAATAGTTTTAAAACTTGCCAAGTCAATTCAAAACTCGATCATGTCAAGTTATCTAGATTGGATTTCTAGGTGACTCAACCACGAGATTTGGATGAACTAAGTCATCTAGTCACCTAATCAATTATATTGAGTTTAGTCATACATTAGACATTCATCGCCTTGTCTTTTTTCTTATAAGTTCTTGGGCTTCTTCACTCATTGTCAATTGATTTTGAGTTGAATTCTTAAATTTTTCATGGTATCAGAGCAGGTCTTTCTCTCCTTTACATTACCCAATTCATATTTCCACGTACTTTACCCAGTCCAACCTACACGTGTGAGAGCGCGTTGAGTTTAATCCCACATCGAACACTCATTGTCTTGTCTCTCTCCTTATAAGTTTATGTGCCTCTCTACTTATTGCCAATTGATTTTGAGTTGAATTCCATATTTATCAGATCTAGTCGTATTCAAAATACATCGAGTTGGATTAGAAATTAATCTACTGAGTTATGTGGGTATCTCTTATTGATTAAAAGTAAATATTTATAAATTTTAGACCAACCATAAGATCCCTTTATAAGATTGTAGGTCCAGAAAATCTTTCACAAGATTTTTTTTATTTTTTTATTTTTTTGAGGGTAACATCAAGATTTTTTTTATTCAAATGAGAAGTTTTGCACTTCAAGGATCGATGTGTCGGTGTCTAGGTGCTTAGCATAACTGTTTTATACAAAGGGGTCACAACAAAACTTAATTGGACTCCATATTTTATAGGTGAAGACAGGAGATATCATTAAACTCGAAGAGCAACAAGTACACAGAAACTTCTGTTCCAAAGAGCATCAAATACATAGAAACTCTTCTCTTTATATTAAAGCTTTCTTTGATGCTTCTTCTTCCATCTTTCATTCTCTCCTTAGTTTCATCTCCTAAACACTTCTTGGTTTCATATTTGAGCCCATTTTGAATTCTATTTACAAAGATAAAATGGGGAATTGCTTGAAAGCTAATAGAATTGGTGTGTATGAGGAGACACATGGGTCAGAAGCAGAAGTGGAACCAAAAGCAGAAATAGAAGAGATGGATCCAATGCGGCTTCCTACATCATCGACGACTTCTGAGGCTACGAGGCAGGTCAAAGGAGGAAAGAAGAAGGTGGTAAGGTTCAAATTAGTCGAGGAAATCGATTCCCATAAAGCTGAAAGTGGTGGTGGTGTGAGGTTTAAAATTATGGTGACCCAACAAGAACTGAATCAAATTTTGAGTTACAATAAGGATTCTAAGTACAATTCTATTGAACAATTATTGGTTGCAATGAAGGTGAGTAGTAGGAGGATCATTGAAGTTAAAACGGGCGACCAAGAGGCTGGAAGACGATGGAGGCCGACTCTAGAGAGCATTCTGGAGGACCATTGATCACAATCAATTTCTCTCGTTAATGATATCCAATTTATTTTTTCTGAACTGTTTTGTTCAGTGTAGAAAATGGATTTGTCTTGATTCTTGATCAATATTGGATCCCATGTTACAACTCACAAGAACCTGATTTGATTTATATAAAATAAAAGAAAACTCTAATTAATTATAACTGATTTAATTTAATCCAATATTTATGAGAATATATGAATGATCTAGCACTATACACCTTATTATTCATATCAAATGTTAACAAACCAGTTACTCCAAAAGACTGATCTTTCGGAGAAGGGGAGAACAATGAATATAACATAAGAGGGTCATGAGGTTTCATTGGGATATGACACACCCAAGAGTGGAGGAAAATATACATTCAACACTCCCTGTCACCCATAAGGGTGGAAAGAATGAAACCGTGACCTATACGAACCTGGTGCTCTGATACCATATTAACCAATGAATATAAGAGGGTCACCAAGGGACTTGACTGGGGTATGACACACCCAAGAGTGGAGGAAAATATACAATCAACATCTAATACTATACTATTCAGAAATTATAATTGAAAATTTTTAATGATATGCTTATGAAAATATAACCTTATCTGTAAAAGAAATTTTTATAGGTGCTTGCAAGAAAAGGAAAAAAAAAAAAAAAGGAAAAATTACTTGAAGGCCCCTGGCAGAAGGATTTCTTTCTAATTAGTCATTGATTTTTGCACAGTTGCTTGATAGTCCATTTAGTAAAATTTTCATTTCTTAATGGTCTCTCAACCTAATCTCAAGTTATAATATTTTTAAAATACCCAAACTATCTCATTTTCATCTTCTTCGTATACTTAAGTTTTCCAATGATGATTCCAATTATTTTTTATGATTTCTTTATCATGCATGACGAATAGAAATGATATACTTCTAACTTTGAACATTTAGATATATTTTTTTGATATATTTCGACGATTTATAACAAAAAATGTGATGAACAAAGTTGAGATTAAAAAAAATTTATACAATGTCGAGCTCACCACTTTTTATTGTCAAGCTTGCACTTTTTATTTATTGTCAAGTTCAACATTTTTATTGTCCAACTCAACGGTAAATCACAATAAATCGGTCATAAACACAATACTGTGAGAGAGTTGCTAATAAATGGAACCATAAACGTGTATTTTAGAAGATCTGGAGATAATCCCACAGACCGTTTAACAAAAACTTTAGCAAGTAAAAGTTTAGAATACATCCAAAGGGATGTTTGAAGCCCATAGATAAATGATTCAACTATGATGGAAACCCTACTTAAGGATTGAAGATCCCAAGAACAAGGTTCGAAGAGAAAAACAAGTTACAAGTTGATTGGTTATTGATAAATGCACAAATTGATGATAGGTATCCCTAATTTATAATAATTAATTGATGTTAATTTAATTAATATTGGCTAATTAATTGAATTTTCATTTTGTAAGTGTTGGAGGTGCAAAATGGGAGAAAATGCTAAAGATAGATATTTGATCAAGAAAACATGCAAAAGGATGGAAAAACAATTGTGAGACAATTTAAAGGAAAGGCTAAATATTTTTTTTTCCCAAAAAGTAAAAATCTCTACACATGTTCTTACAAACCTCACAAAGTCTCTTCCTTTCAATTTTGTCTTAGAGTCGTGGTAATCGGACTCCCCGCATGGCATACTCAAAATACTCACCTGATGTGGCATGTGCTAGAATCATAGATTTTATATCTCGGGATATACATCCCCATAAATGTGTGCAGTTGTGTTTTCCAAGGTGTAAAGATCGGTGGTTCTAGCTCATGTCACGTCAGGAGAGTATTTTGAGTGTGCCACACAGGAGAGTCAGAAAATCATTATTCTTTGTCTTATTTTAAAATATCAAATACTTTTCTCCCATATTTTTTTTTAATTTATATTTCCCTCTCTCTCTCTCTCTCTCCCTCCTTCACATATTAAATTCTCTCACCTTCTATATATCTCTTAATCTATTTTATTATTTGTTTATATTTTTTCTATTATCCCACCATTATTTATTTTCTCTAGATCTCTCATTGTTTTTCTTTTTCCTTTTCAATCTTTCCTCTCTATATTCTTCTTTTTAATTTGTTTTTCTAAATTTTTTATTTAATAATTTTGATGGACTCGTCTATGAAAATTGTTAGCTAAAATCATAACCAGGACTACAGGTGAAATTTAAAAATTGTAACTTTATTTTCGATTAACAATGGTGGATTGAGATTTTATATTTTTGAATTGATCAAAGATGAGTTAATTAATTGATTTTATTTAACATCTGTAAATTCTTTTTGAGTTTTTGTGTATAATTATCACATGAATGCTTAATAAATTTTATTAATTCATTATGAAAGAATGTTACACTAATTGCTTAGAGAATCCTTGTAGTATGTGAATGTGTTACATGTGACAATCCTTGATTTTTCCACATATTTAAAATAAAAATTTTAGTTTAATTATTATATCATCATTTTTATTCAAAATTAATCGAGAAAAAAATTGAATGGAATAAAATTGTAATTTTTGAGTGGATCCTAATACTTGAGCATTTTAAATATTTTAATTTTTTTTTCATTCGAAAGTGTGGAAAATCATCTTTGCTTATGTTAAGTCAATCTTCTTTCACCTCACATATGTTTTGGTTCAATTTTTACATAATCCCCGTGGATCGACCTTGGACTCCTGACATTTTATTCTTTCGTTACAACCCTACACTTGGAGTATTTCATTTACATCATTTCAATTGTCGTAGTTATTAAATATGCACTCTCAAATTTGAAAAAAAAAAAAAATTAACCTGTTCTATAATATAAGTGCATAAGATCGATCTTGTAATGAATTTAAAGTTGAGTTTTTTTATAATAAAAAAAAAAAAAAAATATATATATATATATATATATATTATATATATATATATATATATATATCTTAATAAAGATTATAAATCATTTATTGAATAAGGTGCATAGTTGCAAGAATAGTCCTCATAGACTCACTTATATGTGTGAGAATATGACTGTTTCTTATAAAAATTATGACAAATTCTCTAAAGTACTTACAAAGACTAGGATAAAGCATAGGGGCATAATGTATTTGGAATTGTGTGTGGTGTGTTTACCGTAGATAAAAGAATATGAATTCAACACTTTATCACTCAAATTCTTATACTTTGAATACACTGTCACTTCAAATCAAAAGACAACTTCCATTATTCTTTTTCCTTACTTAATATTTTTCTATTTTATTGGAATAAGTGAAGGATTCTTAATATTTTAATAAAAAAATTATTTTATTATTATTATTTTTTTAAATTCAAAGTTTTTTGAAAACATTTTTATTTAAATTAATAATAAATAATAAAAACAGTTTTTTTTTTCAACATGTAGGTTTTGCACACTTTCCAGTTCAATGTTTCTCCATCAAGTATCCCTATTAAACTCTTCTTACATCTCATTTCACCTATATACAGCATTGAATTCAATATTAAAACTGATACAAAGTCTCCACTATAGATAATAGTGTTAGTACACAAGATAGAAATATTCCCCAACCTAAAGATAGAATAATTTAATTTTGTTAGAATTCATGCTTCTAATCCATAAGCATATTGTTTCTCTCTCACTTTTCTTTTTTTGTTGTCGGAAAATGTTGGAGTAACATTGAAATTGACATTGTTTAAGACATTGTGATACATCTATAGAACCCTATAAGCATCTATGTTTCGGTGCACGACTATGTCCCAAAGTATGTTATTTTATTATTAAAGCAAAATATATATATTATCTTTGTTTTAATGCAATTCAAGCCTTATAGTAGCAATATTTTAGTTTCCTTCAATATCTTATTACATATTAGAATTTTTGTTCTTACTGAACTCTATCAGCTTTCTTTCAGTAAAGAAATGAATTATATAATTACTAGGAAAAAAAAAATGAAATAGATAAATTATAGATGAGACTTTCATAAAAATTAGATGAAAAAGGAAGTATTGTGTGGTCCGCATAAATAATATGCAAACAAATGAGTACATGTGAATTGTTAGAAATGAAATACACATGAATTTATCAAAAATGAACTTTTAGTGAGTTTGAGAGAAGCACTCACTTTTAACATGTTGAACAATGCAAAACACTTGATAAAACATATATGACTAGGGGTGTCAATGGGTATCCATTTAACCAAAATGGAATCAGAATCGGAATCAAAAACTCTAATTCCAGATCCCTTTTTATTGAAATCAATTAAAGCCGGGTTTAAAATGGAATCGAACAATAGAAACTAGAACGGGAGCCGTTTGATTCTATCCAATGGGTACCCACGGGTACCCGGAACTGATTTATTTTGTCATTTATTTCCATACTATGATTTAAGGTTTTTTTAATTTTAAAATAAATGCATATTATATATAATTCTTCAATTTTTCGTATAAATTATCCATTGAAGCTTAAAATGAGTTATTCTTCTAAAAATTTATTACTTTTAACAAAGATAATTTTTTTACTTTTGAAAAAAAATCATTAATTTATATCTTTAGTATAACAAATTATATTAAGTTAATAATTTTGTTGATAATATGTTAATTTTTTTAGGAAATTTTTTATTATATTGATTTGAAATACTTTTTTTCTCATTCGATTCTTGAGAACCAAAACTGATGAGTACCCTTGATTTTTGGTAGTTCCGATTCCGATTCCGATTCCATTTATTTTGGAATCGGAACTGAACTAATATAATGGTTATGGTTCTAAGTTCCTAAGGAATTGAACCGGAACCAACCCATTGACACCCCTACACATGACTAATGTTGAAGTCACCGCAAGATTGTACTTGTACCTTGCATTGCACACCTTGACCCTGACATGAAAGTGCATACAAATCATAGTTGCTTTTCATCGAGATACGAATGAAAAAGTATCTATGATTCCTATCCACTTTCATGTCAAGATGTTCGATATGAGGTCCAATCCTGAGGTTACTCCAGTACAACTGGACATATATTTCATAAAAGGGTGGGACCTATACCCATTGCATATAAGGATGTGGCCCACTACTTAATACTTAAGTATACAAATTTTAATGCTTAAATTTTTTTACACATTTTCTTGGTAGCTCACTAATTTTGTTAAGATTTAGAATCGTTTTAATTAAAACTTTAATTTTAATAAATAATATTCTTAGTTTTGGGTAATAAGTTTTACACATTTTCTTGTCCATCCACTAATTTTTCCCAAATTTATGTAACTTTTACCATTTTTATATTTTTTTACTTAAATAAATTAATTTTATTAGCTAAATATTATGATTTTTTTGTTTATAATTTATTAATATCTTCTTGACCACTCACCATTTTTTTTTTTTTTTCAGATTTAGGATAATTAACATTTTGACTACAAATAATTGTATATTTTCGTATCTTTTTCCGAGATTTTATGATAATTTATATTGGGACTCGGATTTTGGTGTTTCAAACTAGCACCTAGAAATAGTAAAACATAACAAAAAATTGTATTTACACTATTTTACAATGATTTGCAAGGATACCAGGCCTTTAAGTATCAAAATTAAATAAAGAATTAAGCAAAATCACCTTCTGTATACAAGTTCAGTTCTCTTATTTAAGAAGTTTTCTTTCTTTATCCAGTGTTTCATCTCTCTTTTCCTTGGGAATTCACGATGACTAAAATCCACTTGAGGCTTCTGATTGACCAGTCTCTTGATAGTGATCTCGAGGTAATACACGTACGGCATTTACTAATAAATGATGAGAAGAATTCATATCGTTCACAACACCACCTTGTCGTTACATTCACCCCTAAAATTCTTGTTCTTATATAATCTTAAGATTGCCTATAGGGGAGATCGAATACGAGAAAATCAAAGATTTTGACAAGAGATTATTGAATCCAAACATTTCAGTAATTTTTGTTAGGCTGAGACAAACAATTCAACTCGGTTTACAATTATTTATTCATATATACTCGTATAAAAATAATTATAAATTCTTTTAGAGAATGGTGTTGACTAGAAGATGCTTAATCATAAAATTATATTTTATTTAGATAATAAATATTTAAATTATAAAATAAATAAAAAATTATTTTAATCAAAAAATGCAAAATCCCAATTGAATCAACTTGAGATTTTCAAAATATCATCTGAGTCATCTTGTCCTCGGACGAGATTTGAAATCATGCTATATACAAATTGCTTCTGAAATATGATCTTGATAATAATACAATCTCATACTAAATAGAAACCCATAGAATTCTCGAGAGTAACCTCCATTTTAGTTTTTAATCATCCAATTAGAAACAAAGTTCATTAGGGTAGTCCAAGATTGATAGATACTCTTTTGTGGGTTAAACCAAAATCATAATCCGATGAAAATAAAACCAAATGCAAACTTCAGCACAAAGTGAGTTTTCGATAATTCAGTTGAGTGCTGCAATGCATTCAATTTCGACCTTGGCATCCAGGGGTAATGCTGCAACCTGGTATGTTGCACGTGCCGGAGCTGGAGATGGAAAGTCTGTAACATAAAATCTAAGTATAGTCATCGACTTGCTAAATGAATCATGTTCATGTACAAACCTAAGATATATATACTTCTAATTGGTTTTTGTTACTTCCGATGCGGAGTGACTACATGAGGAATTGTAGGGGTGGGATTATCACTTAAACCAGAATTCCAAAGCTGTTGGTAATAATTCCAACCATTCTCAAGCGCACCCAACTCACGTTTGACAGTTGGTTCGCCCACTTCAGTCATAGTAGCCGTTCTCTACCCATGAAGAGAAAGGGTGCTTTGGCACAAAGCAGGGTGGTATTGTAATCATCGTCATCATCTATGCCTTTTCCTAGATATAAGGTTTGTAACATGAATCCTATTTTTTCCTAAAAGGTTTCAATGCTAATTTGAAGCATACATCTTCATCCAAGATGCGCCTTCATATATTTTCTTACAACCTCCATCCACATAATTGAATAGTGGGAGATTCAACCCATTTCACATGCCTGAATTGGTAGTTCAAGCAAGTAAAGCAAATGGTCTCTTTGATAAGCTCCAATTGTGGGCGTCTCAAACCAAGATGTCCAAAATTGTGTCCATAGGCAGTACATCTTCAGCCTTGAACAACACAATTCAAACACAATGGATTGTGGGATCCAGGGCATCGAAATCTGAAGGACTAATCCAACTGTCCTATCATTATGCGGGTATATTTAACATCTATGCAATAAGAACATCCAAGTTTACTTAAGTAGAGACTCACATTTGGCATAAATCTCATTCACTTTCTTGAAGTCCTTCAAGTCGGCCAACCTGTAGAAGAAACAGTCATAAGAAACTCCTCAGTTTTTTCCTTCTCGAATGTCAAATTAAAGAACCAAAACTATGAAACAAGAAAGTGAGTTTATACATAATTGTTGTCTTAACAACTGAAGAATAGCTGGCACCACTAGCTTTCAGTATTTCTCCCATATTCTTAAGAACCTGCAAATATTTGTACCCAACAATTTGTCAGTGAGTAATCTATTTGCGGTTGACATCAGCACCGAGAGGCAGAGGAGAATATAACCTTTTTTTTTTTCTGGATCAGTGAGTAGGGTACAAATATCAATGGCATGTGCAGAGAAAATGTGGATTTAAAGTTGAACTAGTTAATTAGTTAAATAACCATAATTTTCAAGAAGTTCTTAAGCAACCTCCGACCATTGGATCTCTTTCAAATGCACGTCAATCAATAGCTTTTAATGACATTTTTTTTTTGCAAAGGTATAATATATTGAAAAAAAAAAGGGGGAGGGGGGGACGGTTGTACCCTACTCAAGAAGTTGCATGGAAAAGGTTTAATGACATTTTATTAAAGAGAAAGGGTGAACAAGGGTTGAGATCCATAGCTCAGTTGGTTGATATGTTTTCCATGCAACTTTGAGGATGTGAGTTATACCAAAAAAATAATAATAATAATAATAAGTGTTTATCTTCCTTCTTCTGTAATTACATCCATATTGGTTCTTTCTTCTCTAATTCTTTTATTTATAATGAAAAACCTAAAATATTTTGCTTTGAACTTTTGTTGATTAAGCAAACATGCATGTGGGCGAGGGGAGGGGGGGGGGGGGGGGGGGGGGGGCGTTGATGAATAACTTTCTAATCAAGAGAGATTGAGATCTGAACAAACAATAAAATGAATAAACCTGAATCAGACCACAAACTTCATATGAACAAAGCTCAAACGACAAACGACAGTCCTTAACCTCAAAATAAGGATTTGATCTTCACAACCAAGTGACAAACCAAGAAAGCTACAAGTTTCAATTAACTCTCCGAAACAACCTCACTTTATATCACAAACATGGTTTCAAAACTCGTCCGAGACCGAGACGTATCGCCTGAGTCGTCTCGATATCACCCAGCAACGAGACAGATAGACAAGTCAATGTATTGGATGAGATTTGAAACCCACGTTCATTTTTTCTCATTGTTGAACAAGACATCTCAAATGTATTGGAAAACTCGTCCAAGATGACTCAGTCTCGTTCACAGACGAGATGAGGCATCAAAATGAGTTTTAAAACCATGATCACAAATATAGTCTATATTATATACTTCGATAATATGCTAAAGTAGTAAGAAGGTTCCTTCAGAAAACCTGAATCTAATTACTTCCATTTATATGTGTAAAAAGAGATAGAAATGATGATACTAATTACACTGATCTAAACATATACATCAAAATGTAGACCCCAGAACCCGAATTGATGTTCAACAATATAACTGGGATTTATATTCAACACGATCTCCTCTATATTTCATTCCTTGTCTTCCAAAAACCTTCCATTCATACCCTTGTAAATTGCCCTACAAAGAGGAAATAACAAAGGTCTTGGTTGAAAAGACCCCAGCGTCCAAGCCTCAATGATGTAGAACAAACTAGAGTTTTAATTGCAGTGGACCGAAGTGGGCTGATTAAGAGGGCTTGGGGTGTTGGATTTTAAGGATTTATAAACTGAAATAGGGTCTGGGATTAGGGTTTATAACAGAACGATTTTCAACAAGGTGGGGTTATAGAATTGAAATTATGGGGCTGTCTAAGGATTGAGTTGTATGAATTTGGCTTTTAGGATTTTTAATGATTGGATTTTGTAGACAAAAATAAGCAAAATAGGTAGACATGCTTGTATGGAGTCCCATCACACAAAGGTTGATGAAGTCTCACCATCAAAATGCTAGGGGTGTCTCACCTATAATTCCTACTTTATCAAAGGGAAAATTTTTCACAAACAAGTATAATTACTTCTTACCAAATAAAAACAACAATTTGGGGTTGGCTAAACGAATCATGTTCCCCCATTCCACTTTGTCCAAGCCAAGTAAGTCAGTATCTGCTTTAACATTAATGAAAACAAGATTCTACTTACTAATTTAAGTTATATTAAAGCTTTTTTTTTATAAGTATAATATATTGAATCTGAAAAAAAGATACAAGGAGGCCGAGAAAGCCTCGAAAAAGAACCGAAAAGAAAACTACAACATCAATGATTACAAAAAGAGTTCCATCTAAATACAAAATCATCAAAAGTAATTCCAAGAATTCTATGTTCTGCTTGGACCAAAGATATAAAAGACCTAAGATCTCCAAAAAGCTTGCATGCGTACTAGTAGTCTTATTGTTGAACACCCTGTTATTTCTCTCATTCCAAATCCCCCAAGCAATTGCCGCCGGAAGCAAATCCCACAAGAACCGTTTTTTGGAAAGAAAAGCAATACTAGTCCATTCTACTAACAATGAGGAGAACTTCTGAGGGAATACCCAATTAATATGGAAAAGTCCAAGGAAAGTTGACCAAATATTGTAAGAAAATGGACAATGAATTAAAATGTGATCAACCGACTCTCCTTCCCTCAAACAAAGGGGACAACAATTAGGAGTGATCCAACCCCGAACAATCAAATTGTCTAACGTAAGAATCCTACCACGGGACGCTAACCAAAGAAAGAAGGAAATTTTAGAGGGAACTGACTTGGACCAAATGATGGATCCCGAAAGAGAACACGCAACAAAAGGATTGAGCCACTTATGGAAAGATCTGACAGAAAATCTCTTATCCTTTGCCCTTATCCATTCCCACTTATCCTGTTCACTATCGTTAAGATGGAATGTATTCAAGAGATCAAGAATAGATGCCACCTCGGTTAGCTCCCAATCATTAAAATTTCTCCTAAACCCAAAATCCCAAGTAGGACTGGACTCACTACGAATCAAACATTGCTGAATTGAGCAATTCTTCTTTATAGAACAGGCATACAAAGATGGGAATTGAGTAGCAAGAGGCACCGAGTCGCACCATCTATCTTCCCAAAATCTGATTTTGTCCCCTAAACCCGCTTTGTACCTAATCCCTTTCTCAAAATCCTCTCTCACTTTAAGCACACATTTCCAAACACTACACCCATATGCATATTTAGCCTCTCCACTATACCAGCCTAGCCTCTTCTCTCCGTACTTAGCCTTAATAATCCTCCTCCACAGACTGCCCCTCTCCTCACCAAACCTCCAAAGCCATTTGCCTAGGAGTGCTCTATTAGCTAATCTAAGCCCCCTTATGCCCAACCCCCCATTCTTCTTAGGCTTACAAATCACTTTCCATTTAACCAAATGATACTTCTTCTTTCCGTTCTTATCATTCCATAAGAAATTCCTCATGAGCCTCTCCAATCTCATTTCGACAGACCTTGGGAGCGTAAACAGCGAGAGAAAATAAACCGGGATACTCGTTAATGTGTTTTTTATTAAGGTTAATTTCCCTCCTTTTGACAGATAATTGGCCTTCCACGTACTTAACCTTTTCTCCAATCTCTCTATCATACCATCCCAAATTTTGGCACTATTGTAGGGAGCTCCCAATGGTAAGCCCAAATAGGATGTGGGCAATGAATCATACCCACACCCCAAAATTGTAGCCATCAAGTGTATATCATTCACCTCTCCTACCCCGAACAACTTACTCTTCTGCAGATTAATATGTAGACTAGACATAGCCTCAAAACAGCACAATAATACACGGAGCACCCTTACCTGGTCCCTCGAGTGGTCCAAGAAAACTAGTGTATCGTCTGCGAATTGTAAATGTGAAATCATAGGCCCGTCGTTCACTCTAAAACCCGAGAGCTTACCTAGCTCAACCGCTCTTCTAAACAATCTGCCCAAGGCTTCAGCTATAATAAGAAACAAAAAAGGGGATAGTGGATCCCCTTGCCTCAAACCTCTCGACCCCCTGAAGAAACCAGCTGGACTCCCATTAATAAGAATTGAGTACGACACCGTTGTAACACATTTCATAATCCAACTAATCCACACCTCACCAAAACCCATCCTCCCCATCATGTACTCTAAGAAATCCCAACTTACATGATCGTAAGCCTTTTGTAGGTCAATTTTCCCTATCATCCCCTATTTCTTGTTCTTAAACCTAGAATCAAGACATTCATTTGCCATCAACACACCATCTAGAATCTGTCTTCCCCTAATGAAAGCCCCTTGTTCCTCTCCTATAAGACTTGGGAGAACCGTTTTCAACCTAGACGCAAGCACTTTGGATATAATCTTATAAACCGAACTAACCAAGCTAATGGGTCTGAAATCTCCTAGTTTGTCCGCCCCGATTTTCTTGGGAATCAGAGCCACAAAGGTGCTATTAAAACTATAATCCAGGCACTTCTTATCTTGCAATTCCTTGATGACCTCCATGAAGTCTTTCGAAATAATGTCCCAACAATGTTTGAAGAACTCCATGTTGAAACCATCCGGCCCCGGCGCCTTATCCCCACTCATCGAGAAAAGAACTGATCTAACTTCCTCCTCCCCTATTTGTCTTTCCAACCACATCCTATCCTCCTGATTCAAGCACTTGAAATCCATATTATCCGGACGCGGTCTTAAGGGTTCCTTCTCCTCATACAAATCTTTATAAAATCTCACCACCCCTTCCCTAATTTCCCCTTCTCCTATCACCAAGATATCATCAATGTAGATTTTATCAATCTGATTACTTCTTCTATGGAAATTGGCGACTTTGTGAAAAAATTTTGTATTGTTATCCCCTTCTTTCAACCATTTGACCCTTGACTTTTGTTTCCAACTAATCTCCTCCATCAGCGCCACTTGTTGGAAGTCCGATTTCAACTCCATCCTTTTGCTTCTTTCATCCATGCTCAAATTCCTATCTTCTTCCTTTTTGTCCAAGGATTCTATATCTATCAAGATCTCTCTTTTTTTCATTTCAATTCTTCCCAGGACCTCTTTATTCCATATCTTTAACTTGTCTTTTAGGAATTTGAGCTTCTTCTTAAACACGCAACCCGGATTGCCTATAGATGGGCACTCATTCCACCAGTTTCTAACAAGCTCTAAGAAGTTAGGTTGCACCAGCCACATGTTTTCAAATCTGAAGGGAAGAGGATGTTGTCTAGGGTAACCTGCTTCTAGAAAGATAGGCGTATGGTCCGAGACAGGGCTAGGACTAGCCGATTGAATAACATTATGAAACTTATCATCCCAAGCACCATCCACCAAAAACCTGTCTAATCTAGACATCCTCGAGTTATCTTGGTTGTTAGACCACGTGAATCGTCTACCCAGAAGAGGAAAATCCATTAAGGCGTGTCTACCTATGAACTCATTAAAATTTCTCATTCCCTTAGATATGTTCGATCCCCTATTCTTCTCATGAGTAAATCTGATGATATTAAAGTCCCCACCCAAAACCCAAGGCTTATCCCAGTATCCCGCAACGTCTTCGAGTTCCTCCCAAAATTGTGTTCTTTCCCTATTAATGGTTGGGCCATAAATCCCGAAAAACACCCACTGAAAATCTTCATCCCTCTTCTTGCACATGATAGAGATCGAGAAGGCCCCTACTAAGTTGTCTGTCACTTGGATCCACTCTTTATTCCACATCATAAGAATCCCCCCAGCTGAACCTATGGCTGGGAGGGCTATCCAATCAATGTTTCTCCCCCAAATTTCCTTAACAAATTTGCCATCACAACTTGCTAATTTCGATTCCTGTAGCGTGACAATGAGAGGATTTTTACTACGGATAAAAGCTTTCACTGCCGCCCTTTTTCTCCTATCTCCCAACCCCCTGACATTCCAAGACAAAATCTTAATCGACATTGGACACCTAAAAACGACCCAATACTAATCTCACCAACCTATCTCTTCTCCAAATCAACCAAAGCCTTATCCACTCTTGGTTTACTTAAAGTCCTTGTCATCTCCAAAGGGGCAACCACCACCAACTCATTATTTTCACCATCCCTATAACTTCTGATTTCCTGATTGTTCTCATATGCTAACTGCTCCAACTTCTCTTCAATTCCATACGCTTGATTGATGCTTTTGAGTTCCTCTTCCAAACTGGTTTTATCTCGTCGATCCCCGATAGCCACCCTCAAAATCAAGGAAGACTCATTATCCTCTATCTCTGGAACTAACCCAAACTCTTCTGCCACTCTCAGAGCATTACTAACCAACCATTCCACCGTCTCCATCTCTGTCCTAATCATCCCTTCCTCCTGAGATTCTTTGATCAGCTCCCCCATGTCTCTGTCTGCCCAATTTCCATCACTATGCACCTCTGTTCGATTAGCAGCTTCCACCTCCAAAGATTTCTGAGTCGAGAATAATGGTTTCAGAGCTAACTGATTGCCATCTATCCTGTTCTCCTTCCTGCCTTCCACCTCTCGGACAAGATCACAGGATTGAAGGGAATTAACAAGGACTGAAGAATGCCGAGCCCTGTACTCAAAGCTGAATTTCTAAAGTCACAAAAACCTAGCTAAAGCAAGGAAATGGACACTAACTAAACCAGCTTGGATACCCATTAAAATTTCTCTTCCTATCTATGTTTTGTGCCCACTCTTTTGGCAATTTAACCGGTAGGGTGTGGTGAAGGTGTCATAAAAATTAGTACATATATGTGCTCTTACATCATAAGGCTTTAATTATGTGATGAATATTCTTAAGATTTTTATAGAAGACTATAGAGTGAGGTCTTTTCTATCGTTCGACCAAAAATAAATTGGATCTATAAAGGTAGATCAAGAGAGGGGTTTCCGTCAAAGGGGGAAGAAACTTTCATTCTAGATGTAATAAAGATGGGTTCTTAACATAATTGGCTCAATGAATTTTGATCCAAACGTCTTGGAGAAGATTTAACCAGCTAATACTCAACACACATGGCTTAAGTTAAAAAGTGGAAAGAAAGAAAGAAAAAAAAATTTTAATTATAATTACTTCTTACCAAATAAAAACAACAATTTGGGGTTGGCTAAATGAATCATGTTCCCCCATTCCACTTTGTCCAAATCCAAGTAAGTCAGTATCTACTTTCACATTAATGAAACCAAGATTCTACTTACTAATTTAAGTTATATTAAAGCTGAGTTTCTTAAGTAAAAAAAAAACTAACTAATGCAAGGAAATGGACACTAACTAAACCAGCTTGGACACCCATTAAAATTTCTCTTCCTATCTTATGTTTTGTGCCCACTTCTTTTGGCAATTTAACCAGTAGGGTGTGGTGAAGGTGTCATAAAAAAGAGTACACATATGTTCTCTTACATCATAAGGCTTTAATGATGTGATGAATATTCTTAAGATTTTTATAGAAGACTATAGAGTGAGGTCTTTTCTATCGTTCAACCAAAAATAAATTGGATCCATAAAGGTAGATCAAGAAAGGGGTTTCCATCAAAAGGGGGAAGAAACTTTCATACTAGATGTAATAAAGATGGGTTCTTAACATAATTGGCTCAATGAATTTTGATCCAAACGTCTTGGAGAAGATTTAACCAGCTAATACTCAACACATATGGCTCAAGTTAAAAAGTGGAAAGAAAGGAAAAAAAAAAATCGTAAATATAATGTGAAAAAATAACAATACAAATAGGGGAATTGATAAATTTGAGGGTCCAACTTGAAACCAATTGGCAATGAGTGGAGAGGCCCAGGAGCTTATAAGGAGTAAGACAAGGCAATGATAGTGTCCAATGTGGGACTAAACTCAACCACCCCCCCCCTCCCGCGCAAGTGTGGGCCAAAGCACGTGGAGATATGAATTGGGTGACATGGAGGAGAGAAAGGCCCTCTCTGATACAATTATAAATTTGGGGGTCCAACTCAAAACCAATTGGCAATGAGTGAGAGGCCCAGAAGCTTTTAAGGATAGAGACAAGGCAATGATTGTCCAATGCGGAACTAAACTCAACAGGAATAAACTGTTATGAAAGTCATATCAAACACCATTTATCTAAATTTATTCAAAAATAAAGTCAATCTAGCCAAACCAATCCACGGGTGGTCGTCCACAAGGTTAATGATCTTAAACATTAATGGATAATTCTTTTTATCTAACAAAAAGCAATTGGGTCATATTTTATATATACCTGCTCTGTTTGCTCCTCGACGCCATCTGAGAGGAACTTCCCAGTCTACATTTGAGTTAACAAATATAACATTAACAGCTTATTGACACAATGCGAAGGAACAATTCCAAAGATAGAGATATATATATATATATCAACAAAAACATTAATCGACAAATAGACGAGACAAACCTCAGGGACTAGACCCAGAACACCCGACACAAATACAAGGTTATTGGCTTTGATGGCCTGAGAATACGGTCCCAATGCCGCGGGAGCCTTTTCTGTTTGAACAGCCTCCTTTTTACCTAAAACCCAGAACGAAAATGATCACCCACATTACGAATTAGGCTTCTCGAAGGTCTCAGATGATATTGGAAACTAATACCCAGGTAGACTTTCTCCCTAAATTTTAAAACCCATTTTGTATCAATCGATGGAGATATAGTTTTTGAGCTAAAATTATCAGAAAATAAATAAAAAAAAGATTGAAACTTTATCTATAAAAAAATGGGGAGAGAAACTTACTGGTATCAGAAGAAACGCTCAAGGAAGCAAAGGGCTTCGATCGAGAAGAAGAAGAAGAGTACCAGAGGCCCAAGCCGGCAAACGAAACACAACCGATGCCTACAGCGAGAGGAGCTCGAGTCCGCAGTGTGCCCAGCTTGACTGGCGATGTAGAGAAGGATCTTGCCGTATACCATGCCATTGTTGACTTCTTCAACAGCGTTTCTCTCTCTGTCTCTCTCTCTCTAGTGTGTTTGTGTATTTGTCATGCAATCTTGGTAGGTAAAATGTTCTCTGGAGCTGCACTGTACTATCTCTTCGGTGTGGGTGCATGGGTTCTTGACACGTATACGGATGAGGTGTATATATTTTTAAGGTAAATTACTCTTTCACCCTTATCTAACGGACTCACTTACCCCGATTTACCCCGATTCCATCTACTTGACGTCAACGGTTAACAAATTAATTAATTAATTTTTTTTGTAAAAGATTATTTTACCCTTTTAAAATGTATTTTTTTTTTTTTTTTATAAACAAAAATATCCATACAAAATAATAATAATAATGATTTTCTTTCTGTTTTTTTATCCATTCTCTCCCCCTCTCAATAAACCATAATAAAATCAATAAATAAAGAAAATCTCTAAGAATCCTAATAAAATTAAAATACCAAATTAAGAAAGTAATAAAACTCTAATTATCATAATTAAATCTCTTCTAAATTTCCAACCCTCATAAACTTAAATTAAAAAAATCATAAACTTACCAAATTACCCCTAAACATTATACTACGACCATAGGCTAATAAATAAAACATGAAAATAAGGCCACAAAACATAAAAATAACAATTCAAACAGAAAATTAAATAAACATAAAAAATCTATTATTCTTCAAGCTTTGATGTCCCCATCACCATTTCACCTATGATCATCCTCAAATAGATGCACTCAACAAGTAGAACATCACTTAGGGTTTGCCTTCCGTTTACAAAGGAGCCTTGGTATGGACTAACAATATTAGGAAGGACTGATCTAAACCTAAATGCTAATAGTTTTGAGGTTATTTTGTAGCACCTTCCCACCAAGCTTATTAGTTGAATGTTTGAAATATCTTCCATTCTCTCTTTTGGGGGCACGGAACAAAAAAAACCTCTGACATACGCCGTCACAATACCATCGATCATTTGCCTCAATATACATAGAATCATAAATTTTTTCTTGTGTATCCCAAGGCAAATGATCCATAGTTCAGTGGTGGGGGCATATGGCAGAAAAGGGCATCAGATCATCACAACTTTAAACAAAAAAAAATCCTTATGAAGAAATGAACTATTTTTAGAGTCGTGATTTTTTAATGCCCCCACAACACATGCCCCTTGATGTTGCATGAGCTAAAATCATAGAATTTTTTTCCTTGGGATACTCAACTCTACATTCTCATAAATATGTTATGTTATGTATCCCAAGGAAAATAATCTAAGATTCTAGCACATGTCATGCTAGGAGGTGTCAAAAAATTATTATTCATATTTTTATAGTTTTAAATTTTAATTTTTTTTATAAAATAAAATAACATCTAAATTTTAACATTATCTATAAAAGAGCAATTATCAAAATATTAAGAGATCAACATGAAATTATACCAAATCATAGGTGTTCAAAGTATAATTTACCCTTCACTTCATGAGTAATATTTAAGTTTCCTCGATTGGGGTAGGGATAAAAGTAGGGGTGCACATTGGATTGGATAAATATAATAAACCAAACCAATCTGAAATCCGAACCAATATATAACGATTTAAAAAAAATTTATTTTCTTTATTTCTCTCTTCTCCTTCGAATCGAAGTTGGGGGAAAGTCTGAAATCGCAAAACCTAGCCGCCGTCGTCTCCCTCGCTCAGCTCGTCGGAAAACACAGAGGTCTCTCTCTCTCTCTTGAAACCTCGCCATCGTTTATCCATTCTCGATCGTTTCCTTCGCTCACCTCGTCGGAAAACACAGAAACCTCGCCGCCGTCTGTTTAAGTCTTGGTCGTCTCCCTCACTTACCTCACCTCGTCAGAAAACACAGAGGTAACTCTCTCTCTCTCTCTTGTTGCCGTCGTTCTCGTTCGTTTCGAAAACGAAGAGTTTCGGTCGGATCATTGTATAAGAATGATTTTGGTAATTTCGAATTCCATGGGCAAATCACATAAATTTTGGTAATTTCGAATATAGATTTTGATAATTTCGAATTTATAATTAGAAGAAGAACTATAAATATTAAATAACTCTCCCGCCAAATAGAGAACATCTATTCGTCTCCCCCAGACTGATTTTTCCGTCTTTTAGCTTCATCTGCAACTCCAATGGTGAGTAAATCTCTACAAATTCTTCTTCTTCTTATGAAAATATTAAGTATGAGAACCGAGAACCAAGATTGGATTGGATTGGTTCGGTTCTATAGGGTAATTGGATTGGTTCGGTTCCAAAGTTGTAAAATCGATCATATTTGGTTCGGTTCCAATTTTGCCAAAATCCGAACCATGTGCACCCCTAGATAAAAGGAAGACACGAAAAGTACCACTAAGACATGGAAAAAGCATAAGAAAGGGATCTAAATTTTCCTCAAAGAACAATGGGTAAGTAAATAATTTATAGATTCATCACTAGCTTTACATATTGGACAAGACTTGAATGTTATGAGGCTCCCCAATCATCTGATCTAATTAGTTTGTAGAATTTTATTCACAGTTGCTAGCTAAATAAATAAATAAATAAGTAACTGAAGAGGGAACTTTGGTCCTCAAATTATCAAATATCGATAAGGAACAAAAAAAAAGGTGATGAAGAACCTTTAATCCCGCTTCATCGTTCACACCCTTTGATCTGCCTCCCTTAAAGAACATTGAAATAGCATACATTAGATTGATGAGGTAGGCCACTATCTGAATCAAAGTTCCTTCTAAAATCAAAATCCAAGAAAAATCGTCTCCATTCTAAACCATGAAATCTTTGATAATCAATCATTGATCACATAAGAGTTGGAATTATAAATGACTAATCTTCGTATGCTACTCGAATCATCATGCCGATCATACCCTTAAGTACATTATCTCAACTCAACACAATCATTACATATTAGTTATGAAGTAAGAATTTTGCGACAAGAGATACAGGCTATAGCGCTCATCGCAAGATGGTGGTAGTGTGCGACAAAATTTGTAAGTCTGGTGTGGAGACGACAAGTGTCTTAGATAAATGGAGAGCTTGACATCAAACGCCAAAGGACTGTGGATGGTACGATTCATGAAGTACACAGTCAGTCAATTATTTATTGATTTAATCGTTAGAATATATGTAATATCTAATATCAATTATTGCCAAAGGGAGAAAAGATTGGGACAATAATCTTTAGGAGAGATTGAGGACCCATTAGGGATTGTGGAAGAGGAGACAATAATATAAGAAACTCCCTTGGTTTCATGAGTATAAAATTTTGTTTGCACTCTCTTAGAAAGAGCAATGGTAGAACATTCGATTAAGACCCGATCTCATGATACTTGGACCATCTCTTCTTAGACTTACAATAATAATAATAATTTGATTACTGGTACATGGGCTTGTAAAAAATATCAAATAAATGATTAAGAATGAATCATTAAAATTCAAGTCGTGATAATCTGACCCTCCCTCCCCTCCCCTCCCATACGCCCCTATAACAAAACCGTAGATCATTTGCCTTGGGATACACAAGAAAGGGATTTATGATTTTATGTATCCTGAGGCAAATGATCTACAATTTTATGATGGGGCCATATGTCAGAGGGGGGCGTCAGCAAATCATTATTCTTAAAATTATCGAGTCTAAACACTATAAACAACCAATAAAGTTCATTTTTATTTTATTCCATCATCAGGAGGACAATTAACCTCTTTGTACATATTAAACAGCCGCTTCACATCTTTCATAACATGTTGGTCTCTGAACACTCTGCACAAGTTTGATACAAGGAGCTCGCATTAAACTTGGACTAATGTTGCATTATCGAAGAGAAGCCCTCGCCATGAAGGTACATCACATAGCTACTATTAGGTGGCACTTGCACATGCCTTACCAAAATTAGGATTTATGCGTGATTAAATTTTTTTATAATTATTTTAGAAAAATTATTTTACAAATTTTAAATAGATAATGTACTTATATTTCATATTTTATTACTTAATATATTATAAAGGTATTTTTGTAATTTAAAATATTATCTAAGATGATGTTGTAAATAATATAATAATTAAAAGAATATTTATTTAATTTTTGAAGATTAAAAATTAATGTGGATGAGGGGGTCATGGGATTTTATTTATTTATTTTTGACGAAAATGAAGTGAGGGCATTTTTTTATTTTCCAAAGAGTTCCACTAGTCTTACTAATTTAGTAAGATTTCAACTCTTACTAAGGGTTGTTGACCTCGCTTTGTACTATCCAAAAATATGATCCGATTCCATAAAGTTGTAGAGGACAAAATTCTATGAAATTTGAAGAAATATATTTTTTAATAAAAATTTATTTTTCACCGTTGAATTTTAATCTTAAACTTGAGAGTTCCGTGAAATTTTTGTTGCCGTCCATTTTCAAAACTTGGATGAAGTCAAAAATTTTATTTATTTATGTATTTTTATGAAGTTTTTCCATGAAATTGAGAGGACTGTGGTGTTGGATAGCCCATGTGGTAATCCATTCTAACAAAACGACTCTTAGAAGACTTAAAATCTTATTAAGTTAGTAAATAAAGTGTTTTTCGTCAACAAATTAATACCTTGGGCCTTATCTCAGTATGATAGTTAAATGTGGTATATAAACCAAAAACCCAATTGTATTTCTCCAAGGATATATAGACAGCCATATCGTTGCAACTATTTTGTATATTTTTTTAATTATTTTAAAAATAGTTGAGTATAGTTGGAGTCTTATTTTCTTAATAATCTTTTAGTTTCTCTTTGTAAATAAAATTCCTTCTAACTTATCTACCCAGATAGAGTCGTGTTGGAGTGACCTCAGGCTGGAACCTCATATTGTAGTTGTTGGCGTGAAAATGGATAAAAATCATAAATGATTTTTCACTTGTATCTCAATAAAAAACATCTATGATTCCCATACACTTTCATGTCAAGAAGTGCAATATGACGTTCCAGCCTGAGGTCACTTCAGCATTATTCACCTAGATATCATTCCTCTCATCTCCCTTCTCACCATTTCATTAAAATAGTGTCATTTTTCATCATAATTTTAAAATGTAAGAAAATTTACCACCTATAAGTTGGTTTGTAAGAAAAATTTATTGCAACAAAATAATTCTAGTGGAGAACTTTTACAGTAATAAAAATTACTCTTTGATAATTTCTTAAAACATCAAAAATCTCATCCCAAAAAGCAAATGCATAACTGAATTATCAACTAAAAATTACACTTAATATGTTCTTTGATACAGCCAAAATCAAACCAATTATCACTCTAAAGGGTGATCATGATAACCTTATGTCATTATTGTTAGCAATAATGAATAAAAATAATCTTATTTCATTATTTAATTTTAACGAATTCAAGATTTTGAGTAAATAGTTAGGCAATTTACGCCCCTCTAACACAACCCTTTCTTGGCTAGGGTGGGGAGTGTCATATTTTAACGTTGTGGAAGATTTCTATAATAACCTTAATAACTTAAAAAAAAAATTATTTTTTTTTATATTCAACATAATGTGCAAATCTAATATAATCATTTTAGGGTGAATTTCTATTTCGTGAGTTGAAAATGAGTTATCTAGGATTCTGGCTCACTGTTTATTTTAATTAGTAAAACGTGAACAATCACATTTTTGTTAAAAAAAAATTTTAGAACGAAGTGACTATTTTGTAGGTTTAAAGTAATAATTATTATTGTCACTTTAAACCTGCAAAATAGTCACTTTAAAAAAGCTCTGAATTCGTTGTTGTTCATGTTTTGATAATTAAAATGAACAATGAACTGGAATCGTATATTCGTCAAAAGTTGATCATTTTTTTGTAAATATCTCATCATTTTATCTATTTATAATTTTAATAAATTTTTATAATTTTATTTATTACAAAAATTATTGTTTGGTTCCCTAAACTTGATTTTCTTCTACAATAGATACTTTACGATAAACTTGGTTACAATGGGAAGTAGGTAAGGGATAGCTAGGGCATCCTCTAGAAACAATGGGCCGCAACGCTTAGTAAAGTAAGAAGTAATTAAGGATTGATACTTGGCACAAAATTAATTCCTTCGATGTCCCATCTCTCACTACTGAGCTAGGACATATAGATTCATTTAAATAAATTTCCTTCTCATTGACAAATTAAACAAATATCTTGCTTTCAACATTGTTTCACCTATTTCAAAGCTACCATAAACATATCATGTGAAGCTTTGAATATAAAAAAGGTATCATAAGGGCTTAATCTTATTAAACACAAATCACAATACAAACAAACCCATATTATAAATCCACTTGCAACGCTTTAAGTCATTAGTATTTCTTTGAGTTTGACTAACCTTACTAAGATATTGAGGAAAAGACGTTTCACTAAGACTCATCTACCATCAAAAGGCCTTGAGATACGTAAAGCCCTAAGCATCTCGAGGTCTTTTTAAGGGTGGATGAGGTTTAGTAAAGTCTTTCTTTCCTCACTATCTTAATAAGGAAAGGGTTTCTCTAATTCTTTCTATGGTACATTATAGGGATGGTATTCTATCTTGGTGGAGTCTGTATTACCTTCTTCTTAGAGTCTAGATCATTGGATGGTCCTCGAGATTTGTGATGGAAATGTTGAAATTATTCAATGTCATAGACCTCCTCAGGGAGGATGCTAACAGTCTTTCCTCAACTGCACATTTTCCATTGGAACTCTAACCCTAAATTAATTTAAAAGTTTAAGGATGGAATCCAAGGTTAGGCTTATATTCTTTCTGACACACAATTTGCAATTGAGACAACCATTTGCACGTGAGATTGTTTCAATTTTGTACCCCATTATCATATAATATGCACGTGTGCACACATTTTTTTTTCATTTGTTCTATTACATTGGGAGGTGGTCATGGACTCATGACCCAAATACCCAAATTTTCAATCTTGCCATGTCATAATTAGCTTCTTTGCTTTCTAAATCATTGTTAGAACAGCTGTGGAACCTAAACATGAGGAAGAAAGTGTTGGTGTGCCTAGCCTCAACACTTCCTTATAATCCCTTGTTTTTATCTAGGTTGTCAATGGTTCATATCAAACTCGAAATCCAATCCATTCACATCAGAAAACTTAAGATTGGAATTGGAGATGAGGGTTTCGATAAGAACATGGTTCGAACCAAATCCAATAACCATCGGATCATATATATTGTGTCGAAAGTAGTTCGATACGATAAGGACTTAATTTAATAAGGACTTGTACAATTAGGTTATTGGATTGATTCTAGATCGATATCAACTTGATTCAAATCATATTCATTAGGAGTTTGATTCATGGTTTCTAGGTATGTTCGTTTCTACATGTCTTCTAAGAGGCCAATAAGACTACTGACCTTCTTACCTCTTCTTGGGATTTTTTGGGTTGTTCTATTTTTTATCGTGGGTCGCTTCCGAGCAACCTCACTTCTATCATCTTTCAGGATGCTAGGGGTGTTCTCTCCTTGAGGTTGTAGCTATTCTTGGTCTGCCTTAATCCTGTTGATCTTTCAACAACAAAAAATGGTCATAGAGGGACTTATTTTCTTTACGATTGAATTTACAATGATGCCTTGGGATTCACATTATATATCAATCACGAGAATCATTCACCTATTTAAACAAAGAACCATAGCTAGAGATAAGACAAAAAAAGTTGGAAGAGTATTATTGAAAAGGAGGAGAAGAGAAAAGGCAAATCAAATTTGAAGGATATTAATAGAAAAAGTAGGAAAAAAAGAAAGAAAGAGAATATATAAATATAAAAAGATAAATTCCCAAATAATTACAAAAGTTTTCGGTATTTCTGAAATATTGCTAATGTTGACCAAGTCACCGCATAATATTGACAATTTGATAACATTTTGTCAACATTACTTGGTAGTTGTGTCAACATTAGTAAAATCTTGAAAATACCAAAATCTTTTGTAATTATTTGAGAATTTACCCTGTATAAAATTGAAAATGGGCATTTTTTTAAAATAATAATAAAAAAGTTGCACATTTGCATCCATCATAAACAATTGATAGGTTATATATATATATATATATATATTTTTTTTTTTTTGAAATATAAATTTTGATTGATTTGTCGTGCCATATGGTTCATCCATGTGTTGTCGTGGATTTCACACTTCACAGGGATGGCTATTCATTCCTCCTAAAGTTTGGTATGAAGTATCAATAATCATGTTTTTTTTACCCCTTAAGTTTTAATAGAGGGAGTTAGTAAAATTTAGATAAATATCTTCTTTTACTATTGCTTTTAAAATAATAAAGATTGGCATTTTTATTGGGTTTAACCCTCTATTCAAGAAACCTAGAAGTGTTTTAATTATGAAAAATGATAAATAAATAAATAAATAAATAAATAAAATACTTAAGTACTAGCAATGAAGGAAGTTAACCCTACATCTTTTTGGAAGGGTAACAAAAAAAAACTACTATAATTTCTTGACATTTGATTAATCATTTCTTCAAAAAAATTATTTACTAATAAAATACAAATTTTCAGTCATTATTTAACCTTAACTATTCCATATTAATTATTTTTTTGGTTGGAATCCGATTTTTCATATGTAATCAAATTACAATAAGATCATCTGCAGAAAATTTTGTTGGACCTTATAGTCCATTAGTGACTCGTAAGCCTCACACAATTTTGCATTTTCAATGGTGATGGATTTTCTCATAAAGGTTAAGTCAATATGTACAGGATTAATTGAGAATTTTTAAAATATACGAAATCTCTATTTGGAAATATTAGAATCCTATGATGAGTGGATTTCTAATTTAGAGAGTAAATAGGCCCTCTACTCCTATCTATTTATGTATGGATCGGCTCTCTTATATTGGTACGATTTTCAATCAAAATGTATGTACATCCAAGTCATGGCAACATATAAATAATTTCGAGATCAAATTCTATCGATGAAAATACGATCCATAAAAAGAAAGATCAAGAAAGAGAATGTGAGCCTAGAGATCAAAGAACTTCACCATATGGGATTCATTATTCGCAACAAATCGATGCAACGGCAACGGCTACGATTCCATGTAGAATATTATTCATCAATTAATGATATATCCTTAATTATTCTAGAATAATTATTTGATTTAATTTTTTTATTTATTACTAATTCTTATAAAATTTTCTTGAATTTTCAGCAATCAAACTATTGAGAGAGAGAGACAGAGACAGCTGTTTTACTTGGGATTAATTATTTTTAGTGAAGAAAATGAATAAAAGATAGAGATATTTTTTACTTGGGATTTAATCATTTTTAATCAAGAAAATGTGTGAGAGAGAAAGAGGTGGCACGTGGTGCTGCATGCCTCACACCCCGCCGCTTCTTGTACAAACTGAAACAGAAAGGCTTCATTTCTCTGATCTTTGCCACTTCTCTCTCTCTCTCTCTCTCTCTCTCTTTGAATCTCTTCTCTTTTTAGCACACTTTTCTTCCTCTGCAGCTTATATATCTTTGACCAGCTTTCAAAACTACACACTTCTTCTTGTTCTCTCTGTCTCTCTCATGCTTACTTTCAGGCTTTTAACAATCTGGGTTATGTGAAATAGCTACCCTTTTCATCTCCTCTCCTCATTCCACTAGTTTTAATGCATCAACCCCTTCATGGGTCTTCGTTTTCTCTGTTTCTCCTAAAAAAACAGGCTTTTTGATATGGGTTTTCCCCTTATAGCTCTGAACTTAACCACCCTCTTTTTTTTTTTTCTTTTTTTAATTTCCTCCATATGTATTTGATTTTTCCCTTTTCTTGTTATACAAGTTTTCCCTTAAAAATCTAAACTTCATAGCATTTCCTTCTGATTTTGGTTAGTGGGTTTGTTCTCTTTCTTCTTTTCTTTCATTAAAAAAAAAAAAAGAAACAGTTTTTTGAGTTTGGTTTTGAGCAAAGAGCCCTTGATTTTGAAGCAGGGGTTTAGTAATCTTCAATGGCAGAGCTTCAATCTTGTGCTGGCTTAGTTAATTCATCTGCATTATGTTCTAGAAACCTTGTGTGTTCTTTAGAATTTTCCACTTCTCAAGTTCCATTGGACTGCAAAGAACAAGAAAGTAAAGGAGATGTTGTTGCCCAGATTTCGGCCGAGTTGCAGAGTGAGCGCCAGAAGAATGCAGAGCTTATGGAGAGGATATCTTTATTGGAATCTCAAATACAAGAGAAGGAAAAAGCTTCTCTTTCCATAGTTGAACAAGTATGGTTACTTGATCTATAGAAATCCTTCTATTTCTATTTTAAACTGTTATTTGTATTTTGGTTTTTTTTTTTGTTTCGTTTTGTTTTGTTTTGTTTTTGAGTCTTGTTTGTTTCTCTTTTATTCAAGTTCCTTAACATGGGTAGATGTGTAATGTGGATGGTTTTTGTTGAAGGATCATTCATGCATTATCATTAATCAACTTTCAGTGGATTTTTATCACAAGTGGTATCTGAGATTTTGAGTAATTTGTTTGGGTTTTCTGTAAGTGATGATCTTTACTGATATAATAATATAAGATGGAAATAGTCTTTGGGGTTGGTCAGGAAGCCATTGTTAAACTAAATTTAGTATTTATTTACACCAAAGAAACCATGGAAGATAAAATCTTGAATTTTGAGGCTTTGATCGACATTGCTCAGACATCCACAGTACTGACATTTCTTTTGATATATAGTCTAGGTGCTGTTTCTCAAGATTTTTTCTGAATGAATTCAAACTATGTGGTTGTGGTCTGCGGGGAAATTTTAAGTATGATCTAAGAAAAGATAGGTAAGTGTGATAGAAAAAACTACAGAGTGGAGAGAACACGTGAAGTTTTTGGGATCAAGGAAAAGATTTGAATCATATTAGGCAAATGGGTTTTTCACAATTCAAAGTTTGATTATTGTAATAAAAAAAGGAGTTCAATCAAATCTAGGAGAGGGAGGTGGTGATCCGTTTTATGTGGATAGATGAAAGTTGTTGAGAATGAAGGACATTGGTCTCCACTAATGAAGTGAGAATAAGAAGTTTGGAAACTAAATTCTAAAGAGAATGATAAAAATAAAAATCAGTATCTAGGTTTCAAGTGATGGAGAACGTACATTATAATTTGGTAGAATATGTTTTTATACGATATAGATTTGAGAAGCATACATAATGTAATTGTTCGTAATACAATTTTCAAATAAATAAGAATGCACTTTTGCTTGGAGGTCAAGCACAAGATTTTTGACCCTCTGAGTTAATTGGTCAATGGAACTGATCATCTTGGAACCTCTGTAGTAATGTCAGTGTTTATCATGTTACCGACAGATTTAAGGATTGAAAAATGTCTAAGTTATTGTTTTGGTTGATGTCTCATGTTGTCAATTAGAAATGATTAATCTACATTCATGAAAAAACATAAATTTAACTTTTCACTACTTTTTCTAATATCAGTCTCTTCATCTTTAGACGTTTGGACTCTATAATTTTCTGTGCTCCTCATTTGTTTGCTATAGAAATAAATTTCTTTTTTCTAGGGCTTTGATTCATCAGAAGTCAAAAGTTCTTAGGTTTGGAGGTCCCTTCTATAATTATTCACTCTATGTCAAATTCATATATCTTTAGTAGAACTAAGTACCATTCTTTTCTACACTTCATTTTAAAATTTTACTTCATCTCATTGAATGTCACTCTTAACATTCTTTATTTCCCAGGATGATTGCCCCACTGCTATGGATAGAAACTTCAAGAAGTTCAAGAGACAAAAGATCGAACCAAGGACCGATGAAGCCGAAGATGCCAAACTTGCACAAAGAAGTGATCAGGCCCCAGAGATAAATCTAGGTACTCCATGCATGGCCCACAGTGACCCCAATGAATCAGACCACCTAGTCAACTGGATGAGCATGGATGATACCCAGTTTTTGAATTTCGAAAAGTTTAAGGCTAGGGACTTTGCTTTGGATTGTGAGGTTGCAGATGACAGTGATGATGAATACTACGATGAAGATGATACCGACATTGACCATAGAGAGAAGAGAAATGATGATGGTTCACAAGTTTCTGATACAATAAAAAGGCATCTCCATGAAAGTGTTGATGGTGGAAAACGTACTCAATACTCGGAAAGGGCCGTTAAAATGAGCCAAGAAACAAATGGAGATCGAAACGAAGGGATTTTGTTACCTGATACAAGAGTTATATCTAACAAAAAGGAACTACAAAAACATAAAAGTGAAGAAAACAAAAAGACTAATGGATGCAAATTACAGATAGAGATCCATAATTATGGGCAGGAGATTGGAAATAAAGGATCTGGAAGTATATCGTCACATAAAAAGCCCCCAAAGGTGCCATTCTGTCCAAAGGAAATTAAGAGAATAATAGTGTCAGAAGCACTATTATTAAAGAATGCTCAATCACATACCATACGGAAAATCATTGTCTTTGCATCTCTTGGAATACGACATGGATGTGAAGATATGTATGAATTGAACTTCAAGCACTTCAACATATTACGGAAAGGAGAGCCATATGTGTCTCCCAAAAGTCCTGGGGTAAGCAATTTTGTTTATGTGATATTAGATTTTAACTCTTTACATATTGATTATTTGTGTCCTTGTTCTTGTTGTGCTTATTATTATTATTATTTTTTAATGTGAATTTGCTTTTTGTCAGTGTGATACGTTCAACCACTTTTTTTTTTTTATTGTTTCCCTAAACTAAATTGTTCTTCCAATGTGGTGAATGGTCTTAAGAAAATACATCATGCTTAGGTTGTGAAATCCCATGATCAGGTGATTACGCATTTTACTTGGAACTGAAAAAATCCATGTTTGATTGGTTGTTGACTTAGGTTGTTCATTAACTTCATGTTTGAATGCTTATAGCACTTCCATGAGCAAAATGAATCTATGAATTGTGATCGATATTTATTCTTGGTGGACCAACTGTTGCTTTTTTAGCCTCTTTGATCTGTTTTGAGGGCACTTACATGTATTTTAGTTATTGTATTCCTATGAAAGCCTTTTACCCTTATTATTTTTTGTCATGTATATAATGGAGATTGAACCCATTATCCAACAACATGATTAGTTAAAGGGGAGGTGAAATTCAAAATTTAAGCATAAATTTTTGTGGCTCAACATATTTGTGGAAGCCGCTATTTGTCCTTTATATAAGTAATTGCAATGTTCATTTATGATTATATTTTTATATTATATATGGGCCGACCTTTTTCAGGAACATATCTTGTATGAGCATCCTGGTGTCCGGCGGAAGATCTTCTATCCAAATAGGCAGAATCCAACATTATGTCCAGTTCAAATACTTGAAGAGGAGGAAGCTATGCGACCATCTGGCCCAAGCTGCCCCTCATGCTTATTTTTATGCATTAAATATGGAGGGCGGACAAGAAATCTTCCTCAGAATGAGTAAGTATGGTTATCCCTTATTGTTAAAAAAACCATGGTTCCTCTTTGTAAAGCTATAGGGAGAAATTAATTTTGACCGTTAGGAATTAGTATACATGTAAATAAGAGGAGTGTAGAGTGCTAATGAATTCAACACCAAGCCAAATTATCTCATTTTAGATTATACAGATTTTATCTTACAACATAATCTAATGTCTATTGGTCGCATTTTCCCAGATATGTCAGGCAACGTATGGGAAGAAATAAGCTAAAGTCTTTCGGACCACTTATGTGTCAGATGGCGATGCTTGTTCATGTTCGTGGTGGGAGCTTTTTCTTCAAGGCCTTGGGTATCACACTTCTGTTCATGGCTGGTTTTCCAGATGACCTCATTCAAAGAGAGACCAAATACAGGAACTTGGACCTTCTTCAAAAATATTACAGGTACTCCATTTAATATGCATAAATCTTGATGCCTATATGTACCTTACTGGATTGAGGTGTTTTGGCTGATATGGTAAGCTTTGAATCCTGTAATTAAACATGATCATTTAAAGGATAAAAAAGAAATATGGGCAATTTGGAAACCTTAAAGAAATACATAGATTGATGGTTCTCTCTCTCTCACACAGTTTCCTCTAAAACTTTAACATATTCTAAAAGGGCCTCATGCAAAAGAACTATTTCACCTATGTTACAACCTTTTATTGCAGGACAGATGAGGATGTAGAAGGGGAGGAATTGTTTCATCTGTACCCAATGCTCTATGATGCTGTAAGAGCACATCTCCCTTGATTCACATATCCTCGTACTTCAATATGCTTGCATTCATTTTTTTTTATATCTTCTTTTGTTGAAAAACAAAATGAAAAACAAAATGAAATATCAAGCTTGAGAAAAACTTGTTTTTTGTTTGAGTCGTGCTGGAGTGACCTCCAGACTGTACCTCATATCGCACATCCTGACGTGGAAGTGTGTAGGAACCATAGATGCTTTTTGACTTGTATCTCGATGAAAGCATCTATGGTCCTACACACTTCCACATCAGGATGTGCAATCTTGAGGTCACTGCAGCATTATTCTTTTTTGTTTTATGTACCAGCCATTATTACAACTGATTTGAATTAGTACAACAGAGGTGGGTCTAGTGCGTCTCAGTTGAGATACTCCAGAGGTGGTGATATCATTTCCACAAAAACTTCTACGACTTTGTCGAGTTGTACATTTTTTCGTAGAGGACCTCACACTTTGTGACATAAGGGCATTTTCCATGATTAAATATCCTTTATGAGATGTTGTAGTAGTTTTAGTTTGAAATTCATGAAATAATTATTCAGGTTGGCCAGTAATGATCTCTCCCCTGAACAGGCCAGTCCGAATTTACATCAATTAGCAGGGAAGGCAACAAAATCCAGTGGCAAGAAACAAACAGGCTTGATAAGTAAACCCCATAATTTACCAAAATCCTCAACCATGCCTTCTGTTCCTTCAAGCTCTGTCCCTCCTAACCAATTTGGGCTTGTGGGGTACACTTCTCTCCACACTCACGCAATGTCAGCATTCCAATCCATGCCACCTCACACTTTGAGAGATACTTCCCCAATCTCAAATCCTTCAATTGCTAGTTCAAGTCCTAACATCACCTACCATACAGATCATAGTCCAACCACATATCCCATGTTTCCACCTCACCCGTCAAACACATTCATGCCAACGGTGTACTGGCCTCACACAAATGCATTCCCTTCCCCTTATCCTACTTCATACGGATACCGACCTTTCCCTCTTCCTGCCAATTACATCTCCCTTCATCCACAGCTTTATTATGGGCACCCCTCTTTCAACCCTTTTGTGCCCAAAGCAGTAGAAGGCGCTGAGAAGAAAGATGCAGCCTTAGCCGAAGCTGATAGTGACTCTGACAGTAGTTCAAGCAGAACTGAAGCGAAAAAAGCTTAAACAAGTTGTAAGTGATGAAGTAACTTTTTTGCATTTTTTGGTCCTTGTGCAAATGGTAGATGTGAAACTCATGAACTAATTGTCCTTTCAGATCAGTTCAGAGCTTGGTTTATTCTAGCATGTTCACTCATCACTGTGTAGCCATGGCATATATAGAAACAACAAAAATAAACACTGAATATAAGAAGTCCTATGTGCAATATTACAACCTACATCTGGTAAATATTGGATCGTATCGTAAGTTCATTGATAGGTGCTCATGGTTGCTCCAAGTCGTGATAAACTCAGACTAGAGGAAATCAAGATAATACTAGAAAATATATTGGTTATTGGCTGAAGATCCAAAAAAGGGGGAAAGATCAAATGAAAATGGATTTGTGCTAATGTCAGTATGGCTTCAAGGCACCATGAATATCATTGTCGTTAAGACAATATTACAGACAAATTTGACTTTAGTAGTATTTATTATTGATGGTTCTTAAACTCACGAGAAGAATTAAGTGGCAGGGATGTGAAGTAAGACTGGTACTTCTCAGCTTTGACGAGTGGAAGGATAACTTTACTTGGTTCGTGCGCATGCAAACATGCCTTACAGTTCATTTGATCTTCTCTGTACAGAAGATCTGTGTGGCCTTTAGCTCTGGTTTGATTTCATGTCCTTGTAAACTAGTTAAACCGACTAGTCTACTGGGCCAGATTGTTTATTCGAGGGCCACACAAGTAGAGATAATATGGTCCAGAACGGGTTGCTTTGGGTTGGACCTGTACTAGAGAAAAATGACCTAAAAGCCCTCACCTTCGACTTAGGTTAGTCTGGGCCTTTCGGGCTTTCAAAAGGCAAGGTCCATATCCAGATCTACACACTTTTTCAGTATCCCTGGCCATTATCAAATACTAGAAATCTGACCAAAGCATGTGATCTGGCAAACTCAAATACTTGATAAAAATTTCTTATTAGCCACATTTACAATTAGTAATCCAAATATTACAATGAAGTTCAGTTGCTCTTTAAAGTAGGAAAAAAAAAAAAAAAAGAGTTTTGAAGATGGGTTTCCCAAGAAATGTAAAGTTTGGTTTGGAATTTTTTTAACTGAACTGTAATTCAAGAATATGCACTACACCAAGCATCATTTCTGTTGCAGCCAACAACAGATGAAAAATTGTCTTAAACCATTCCCAAAGTTGAAATCCCAAGCACACAAAAATAGGTTTAACATCTCAACAAAAATAATTTCGATCAACCCTAAACGCTCCATAGTTGAAGATTCCAATCAATCAAAGCAAACAAAAATAATGTTGAGCCAACCAAGCTACTCATTTTGCTGACAAACCAAAGCAGGACTCCCCTTATGTTCTACCATTTGTAAACAAGCTATTTCTCTCTATTGGGAGCCTTTTTTTCTTCTTCTTTTTTTTTTTAATAAATTCCTTAGAACAAAAAGTTGACAAAAATTTCAGTCGTTGGGGGTGCAGCAAATTTTAGACTCCTCGATGATTCATTGTCTCCCAAGTAGTTTCACATTTCCCAATCAACAAAGAAGTTCTCACGGGATGAAGGGAAGCTGATGATTAAAAAACTTGATTAGTCAATTCTTGATTAGATTCCGGATGACGTATGGTAGAATACCCCCATGATCAAAATATGCCAATTCCACCTGAAATCAAAACAAGGAACATCAAGCCACATTAAAAAAAAAACAAAAAAAAGCATAACGAATGGAAAAAAAATTATAGATAAGATGAGTGATCAATCTTTCTCAATAATTCAGGTGTGGATTTAAGTTTTCAAACAGCAATAGTAACCGTTTATACCCAAACAATATTATAATCTGGCTAAAGTATGTGTGCATTTTTCAGTCAAGTTGTTTGTGCATTCATAAATAGTGTTCCATTAATCTGTTCAAAGATAAAGGTAAATGTAATTACCTCCGTGTCAAAGCGGGCAGTGCAGGTGAATGATTTGCCAGTGTCAGTCGTGACTGTAAGATCTTGGCCAGGTCTTATCTCACTAATTTTGTCTGGCAGGTCAATGGTGTAACGCTCATGACCCATAAGTTCTAGTGTCTCTGCATCCTCACCAGGCTTGAAACATAGAGGGATAATACCCATTCCCACCAAATTGCTTCGGTGAATTCTCTCAAAGCCCTTGGCAATCACCGCTTTCACTCCCTGATAGAAAATAAGGGTCAGGTGGAGCAGAACATTGTACACAAAACACCAAAAGTGGTGGATTGCTTGGGGGTTATAAGAATTCTCACCAGCAACATTGGGCCCTTTGCAGCCCAATCTCGAGAGCTTCCACTTCCGTACTCCGCTCCAGCCAGGACAATCGTGTCATACCCAGCTTCCTTGTACCTCTGAAAATGGCAGATTGATAACAAGGGTTTGTTAACTAAAAACATTTTACTTTTTTGGCCTTGGGTTTCCACGGAGATTATGATAAAAATTGAAATAGAATTTCAAGAATAAACCTTCTGTTTTTAGAAAAACAATGCATCAACCTTACAAATCTGCCTCCATGTTTGTTCTCAGATAATAAAGAGGTCATATTTAATTGATATTCTTCCAATTTCACAGATCCAGTTCAGGAAATTTTCCCTCTAAAAAATACTATTAGTAGCATTACTCAGAAATGAGGGTTTCTTTGTCATGTTGGGACATTCAGATTCATTATTAGTGGGGAGCACTCCAAAACAAAAGAATAACAAATAGTAAGGTACAAAAGAATTGGCATGAACTCACCATGGCTGCATCAAACACGTAGAGTTTCTCCCCAGTTGGGATGTGAATAGTCTTTGGGCCCACTTCTCCATTCAAGAGCTTGTTGACGATACGAATGTTGGCAAAAGTGCCCCTAGCCATCACTTCATCATTGCCACGACGGCTACCATAAGAATTGAAGTCCTTTGGACTCACTCCACGCTCAATAAGGTACCTTGCCGCAGGGCTGTCCTTGTGAATGCTTCCTGCCGGGGAAATGTGATCGGTTGTAATACTGTCACCAAAGCTCAGCAAGCAGTACGCACCCTTCACTCCATGGGGGCCAGGTGGATCTATAGTCATATTCTTGAAATATGGAGGCTCATGAATGTAGGTTGAGTTGGGATCCCATGAATAATGAGAGGAGGCTGGAACTGATAACTGATTCCACATAGGATTACCCTTTGTGATAGCCTGGTAAGTGCTTTTGAACATATCAGGCAACACACTGGATTGAACCACCTGAACAATGAAATATCGAGTTAAATCAATCAGAGACAAGTAGCACTGATTTAACCAAAATGTCTGCAAGATTAGCATGCCTACCTCAGCAATTTCTTCAGAGGATGGCCAGATATCCTTGAAATAGACACTTTTACCATCTTTCCCTGTCCCAATCGGTTCCGTATCAAAATCAATATCAACCTGAAAAAACAATTTCATGATAAAGTACTAGTTATCATGGGACTGTTAATAAATAAAATTACAAAGGTACCAAACTCCAACATGCAAGAACAGTAGAACTGTTTATACTCTCTTGCGCACCGTTTTACATGATATTAGTCAAATATAAAATAATGTACTTTGATGCTTCAATTTCAGATGTTACATTAATAGAATAAGAAAAAAGAAGAAGATACTTTGTACCTCATATGGTGAGGATATGATTCTGAGAAAAGATAAGAAATATTTTGACTAAAGATATAGCAAAAAATAGAGTTGACAGGAAAAATAGGATTATAGTTGACGACCAAAATATCTGAGAGAAGACAGTATTTGTCAATGATATTTATTTGCATACCGTGCCAGCAAGAGCATAGGCAACAACCAAAGGAGGTGAAGCAAGATAGTTAGCTCGCGTCAAGGGATGCACACGACCCTCAAAGTTCCGGTTTCCAGAGAGCACAGCTGCAGCAATGATGTCTGTGCAAACAAACCAGATTTATTCTGAATATAAATACACAATCAACCTTGGGATTCACACAAAAGAATAAATGACTAGACTAGAGTAAATAGTTTAAAGTTCTAAAAGAAAATAATAAGAACAATAATGGAAGAGTACCATTTTCAGAAATTGCAGAAGCAACTGATTCATCAAGTTCTCCTGAATTCCCAATACATGTTGTGCAACCATATCCAACAATATGGAAGCCCTGCTGGTTCAAATACTTTTGCAGACCACTAAATATAGAAAATCCAGATCCACATTTAGTACTTAATTTTGAAGCAAAAAATGATAAACTTGATGTTGGCATTAAATCTTCCTAAAAAAATCCAAAAAGTACCTCTGGAGCAGATATTTGGTAACCACTCCAGAACCTGGGGCAAGACTCGTTTTAATCCACGGTTTGACCTGGAAGATAATTGTTAAACAAAAATTATACCTACTTCTGAATGTGCAACCAAGAAGTGTTAATTGAGCATAATTCCGAGTAAAAAAAGCCATATGATGTACCTAAGTTCCAAGAAATAAGGTGGAAAACACATTTGACTCTTAAGAGTCGTGACTAACCTCAAGACCCAATTCACTGGCCTTCTTTGCAACC
>NW_028236935.1:0-60233 GCF_017979445.1 Akebia trifoliata
GAGAGATCAAATTTCAAAATATTTGCCAAATCAGAATTTTTGTGATTTTGACATTAATTATTCTTATTTTAAATCAGGAAGATAACAGGAGCAAATTCAGTATTTCACCAAATGAATACTTTGGTCATTATGGTATTTACCAATTCTAGCCACATAGCTCGTTTAACCATTTGAAAAGAAAGAAAAGAAAAAACACTACTTATTTACCCAAAAAAAAATCCTTTTATATCCGTGTTTGTAAATAGACTAACGATAAAAAAGACATTGAATTGACGTGGCAAGTGCATAGAACCATAGATCTCTTTCCTTGTGTATGCTAAAGAAAAAGATTTATGATTTTGTGCACATGCCATGTCATACATATTGCATAGGTTAAATCACATCATTTTATCATGACTCTTGTAAATAAGTTGGGTTGTGTAACTTCAGGTTGAGCTAGGATTTTCTTGTAAAGGTGGTAAGGTTGAAGTGCTTGAATATGACTGATTTTTCATAGAATTTTCAAATATTTTTTGTTAGACTTTGAAGAAATGGGCATTTAGGTTATTTTACAATAGTGTACCGGAGAAGAATCAAGTCAAGACACCATTAATGCAGAAAAAATAAGGTATCTCAAATATTCATCGAAGCTTACATGGTGCTTGACTTTGAACTTCCCTGATAGATCAAGGCAAAATAACCTCATTACCCTCGCTTCAACTAGAAATAAAAAACCATTTTATTTCTCTTCTTAACACCAATCATCTTCAACCTCTTAGGTAAAAGTTTTTCCCTTACTCTTCGATCTTAAGATTAATTTATTTTAACCCTTAAATCTAAAGAACAAGATAGGATTTTTGAAGGAAAAGATGAGATTTTTTTAGTAAAAAAATTTGAAATTTTCTACACGGGATTAAGATAATGTTCAAAATGGTGGATTGAAAATGAGATTAAATAGATTTAAAAATAATTTACTATAAAAATTGAAAAACTTGAAAATATCTTGTTTTAGGAAGAAAATTTAAGAGTTTTTTTTATTTAGATAATTTTTTATCAGGTTAAAGGGGTTATGTCATCAGTTTGAAATATATACAATAATATAATGGAATGGTGTCTCAATCATCCAAAAATAAATAAAAATTCAGGAGAGGTGGAACGGGGAAAGGGTAAGAAGCCAACAAGGTCAACGGGGACATGTCATCACTTTGAAAACATGGGGGCAAGTCTACCCTTCTCACCAAAACTTACAAAAGTGACATAGTCCAAAAATTTTGGGTTGGGCAAAAATTTGAAATGGGTAGAGAAGGGGGGAGGATAATAACTTCAAAAGGGTTTCACGTCAATCTAAAACCACAAGGTCATCTAAAATAATCATTAAATGTGGAGGTTTAAGAAAACGAAAAAAAAAATAAAAAAATTTGGGAGGTGGGGTACTTCCCCTAGCCCCACTTCCCAGCTCCGCCCGTGATCCATCTTGGTAAATAAGATGATTTCGTGGCATGTACTAGTAACTCACCCCTGCTTATCTAAGAAATTAGAATTATCAATCCAGACAAATAATTCTAACCATATTATCTATTGATCATTCACAAGGGTTAGCGATAGGAGTCTCAAATGGCATTTGAACATTTCCGTCAAACAAACAATTGAGATGGGAGACTATTTCTGGGGATTCCTAGGAAAAATGAATCACTATATTGTACGTATTGATCCCTTTTAAATAAATATGATTTTTCATGAGCAATTTCATGCTCTTTCGTGCTTGAAGCTATTAAAAAAGGTTGCATATAGCAATGGACAAAAGCATTAGTCTCCTAAAGATTAGAGTTGTTTAAAGAAAATAGTTGTGGATTGCATCAATGTTAAGTGCTCCATCCCTTAGAGAGTCAACAGTCTAATCAAGAAGATTAGGCAGATCATGGCTTACTTCCAAGACGTGGAAATTGATTTCTCAAAGAGAAACTAATAGAGCTGTAGACCATCTTGCTTCTCAAAGAGAAACTAATAGAGTCGGGTTTTGTAAATGAATTCCCCAATGTTAAGGATATCATAAGAGAGGACATCAATTAGGGCTGACTGGATACAAGTTGAGGCCTAATGAAAACAATGGAGATTTTCTGATTTTCTTTTGCTACAATTATTCTTTTATTTTCTTACGATGTTAATGGATTCCACTAAAAATTAATTATGACCAAGTGTCTTACAAAAATTTAATGAAAGTATAATTTATCAATATAGTGTTGCGACACACATGAATCGTGGGGATGTTTATGATTGTTAGTTATCGATTACTAGACCTATATATCCAATTGGTCAATTTGGTCCAATATCCTTATAAGTAAATAATCAGCAAGTTGTTATTCTAATATCCAAATTTTTATTATATTGATATCATATAATTATGTAAAACCCAACACTCTTCGAAATTTAAAAAGAAAGGCTAATTAATATGAGACACATTTAAATTTTTTTTTTTTTTTTTTTTGTTGAAAAACACTACAAATGAAAAAAGTTCCTATCAAGCCAATAAAAATCTAAGAAGCACATTCCATGTAATAAACAAAAATAAAAAAACTTAAAAACACTAACGAAAAAGACGAACTACATCTAAAGTAAGATTAAAAAAATTCATTTCATGGTTCAAAAATATTTAACAACTAAATAAAATAATTTGATTATGTGAGGTTATTACCTGAGAATAAAAAGATTAAAAAGTAATGATGAAGATAGAAAGATCACTTGAAATTATTTTTAGACGCAATTGAAATATTAAATTTACCTTTATAAAAATACCATTTTTGTTCCTCAATACTCCAAGCCAAATCCAATCTTCAATTCAAAACATTGGTCATGATTTTCCCATAATACAAGAGTGATATCTTATAAATTCTCCCACTTTATGATGAGCATAAATATGAGGAATAAACAAATCCTATAAATACGTAATCGCCCCCCTTTCATAGGTAATTTAATGATTCCCATCTAACTGGTTACCTAGCAAGGATTGGGGTTGAGTTCTCTATACGATTTTGCTCTTTGTTGTAGATTGGCATTGAAAGCACCAGTTAGGTCATCTCGTTGATTTTCGAATTAACATTCATAATTCAGTAACACTCCAGTTTGCACCTACTTGATTCGACAGCTCGTTACCTTGGTTGTTGTGGATTCCTAATAACGAGTAAAAAATAGTTTGGGATATCAAAAGATTGAGAAAAGCTTCTCCGAATCCTTTTCAATTTCTTCCAATTCCATCTTAGTTTTCTTTGGAGTTGTTCATGGTTTCTTTCCTTTCTCAACACACTTAACATAGATATTACAAATGCTTAGATTCACGTTCCATGCAATTCAAAATTCCTCGAAACTCACAAAATAAACCTAGAGACCATATTACACAAGGAAAATGTGATTGAAGATGTAGAAGTCATCATTATTTGATAAAAATAAACTTCATGCAAAAAAAATGACAAAAATACCCCTAACATCTGAAACACACTTAGAAACCCATTACACCTAAGAAAATACTCTCGACACATGAAATGAAAACATTAGACCAAATAAATTGCGTTGCAAATTTTCACAAAACTACCCCGATGCAAAAAAAAAACAAAAACAAAAACAAAAAAAAAAAAAACAAAATTCTCTTTAATGGGTAAAATAAGAATTTGGTAAGTTTGCACGTCGGACATATCGATAAGCCAGCTAAAATGAAATAATAAATAATCCAAAATTTTAAACAATAACACATTAATTTAAGATTTTAAATCAATGAGGAATTTTAAACAAGTGAAAATCATAAGAAAAATTAGCAAATAAATAAAGGTTTGACGAATATATAAAATATAACTTTTCACCCAAATTTCTCAAGTAATAAATTTTCACACAAATAAATAAATTAAGGTTGCTAACAAAAATAATCTAAATTTTAAAATGAAGCTAACGTGGGAGTGGGCCAACCTAGTTTGCCGAATTCTCCCTAAATTTCCGCAATTCAATTGACAAGCAAGTAGAAGTGTTTCCAAGGCACAAAATTAATAAACCTTGGTCAATCTCTGAGGGTCCCACACAAAAATAATACTCTTAAAAATTCAATAGTTGAAGAAGAATTTAAAAATGCTTAAACTTCTTTGACCAGATCAATTATCTTGGTCCAGATAAAATACTTCGCTAGAAAAGTCAAAAGTCCTACAAAATCTGAAATTAATCCCATTTTCTTAAAATAAAATAAAAAAAAACCAAGAATCCTCAAAATCTAAAAGGAAAATACATCTCACGTTAAATCATGTAAACCTAATCCAAATCGTGTGGCCGAACTAAAAGGACTAAAAATTCTAAAATTATTGGCCAATTTTATCTAGTAAAATTGAAAGAAATCCGAACGAAAATACTGAGAAAAATAAAACACCAAAGTGACATTTATCAAACGGTTGAGATTAGAAGCCCATGATTAGGAACTCACATGGGATGATGATCTCCAAAAGATCCCAACAAAAGAATTCGTGTGAGTTTAATGTTTTGGAATTTGATAGATGAAGTTGTTCTACCACTCAATCTCTTAAAGATATTCAAAAAAGACGAGAAGATCATCATAGGACTCTAAAGATTCATTATGCGTTGGAGCTATGGATAAGTGGAGATCTCGGAGGTTTATCTCACCAAAAAATTCCACATGAATTAGGCTCCCTAACAAATCCTATCTCCAAAAGCAATCCTACCTCAACATCTGACCAAATTTTCATTTAATCGTCATCGTTGAAGAGGGTTTTCTGGGCATGTACATTTGGGTAGAATCGAACCGATCCAAATTTAAATTTTTGGTTTGGGTAGAGTAGAATTTAACTAACCCAAATCGATGTACTTCGGCTTCAGTTTGGGTTCGGATTACCTGAAATTGACTATAATATTTTTAAAGAAAAAAGATTTTAAGTGGGGTTTAAAAGACTTAAACTTGAGATATGGTAAACACAACTCATCTTACTAAATGGCCAGCTTAGTATTCGTGTTAAATCTAATAAAAATATAGATACTAGTACTTATTCAATTTACGGTTTGGTTCGTCAATTTGGGTTCGGGTCGGTTCTCAAAGGCAATACCCAAAACTGAACCACAATATTTTGATGCAGATTCGGTTCCAGGTCAGATTTCGAGTAATGGGTAATTTGTACATCCCTAGATGGTTATAAACAATGGTACACCAAAGGATAACAATGAATTTAATGGGCGTAGTGTTGATAAATAAAATTAAAAAATGCTTTAAAGACTGGCGATAGACCCAATTTCTATTGAAACTAATCCACAAAATGCATTGGTTTTCCTTATTTTGAACTCTTATGGTCCACTTTCAATATTATTTGAATGTTTATCATTAATCAAGAATATGACATGGCTGTGTTGACCTGAGCAAATGTTATCCAAGTTTTTGGTTTTACTAGATTCCTAAGTAGTTAAGGTCTGCACGTTGTTTCTTGAGTATTTAATTTCTTTATGCCTCTTCTTTAACTCTTTGCCTTTATGTTTCCTTTTATGGTTCATGTAGAGGTCAAATTTGTGATTCGCCTAAAAATCTACTTTCCCTTTCCTTGACTGGTCTTGGCTCACTCTTCAATGTGTGGCCCCGGCCCACAAACACTGTGGCGCCTAAGTCACGAAAAATAGAGAGGTTATACATCTCTCCCTGTAGCAAAAGTTACGTATCTTTTTTTCATGGTATGGGTAGCTTATTTATAGATTCTTAAGATAACTTTCCTATTTTATTAGATTTCTTTGATCATCCTTATTGTTAGGGGGACAATGTTACAGGTTAAAATTTTATTTTTTTATTAGTCAATCACTATTTTCACTTGTGTAGGCACTAGAACCGATCTAGTCTCAACCTTCTCACACTCATACACACACAATTTAAGGCAAAAATCCAATTTTATTCCTGCACAGATCATGGGAGTATACAAACTCAGCCTATTGTCTTTCCATGAAAATGAAGATTCTTTTTATAACAACTTCTAACAAAATTGTTATGGTGATATCACATGACACCTATACAAAATCTAGAGAGTTAACTTACATCTACCCATATGTGTCCTCTTCAAGAAGAGCTCACATGGATAACCAATCATCTCTTCAACCCACAAGCTTGACACATGTCCATCTTTTAGAGAACTTCCCTAACTCCCTGCTAAGTGTCCTCCTTGCATGAAATCACTTATGCTAGGTGTCCTCCTTGCATGAGATTACCTCTGCCAAGTGTCCTTCTTGCATAAGATCACCTTTGCCAGGTGTCTCATAGATATTTGCCCACATATTTGCACCGCATATGATCTGTGTATGGGACATAACTCCCAACAACCAACCAACCCACATAACTACTCAATCGTCACAGCTACTCAGCTACTTTCTAACACATTACTGCATAGCTTGATCCTTAGCTTCAACCATGTTTCTCGGGTCGTTTCGTGGATATCACTTATCTCCACTTTTGAGCGTCTAGGTTGATCGCCTATGCACGCCCCCTTGTTGTCTGTCATATCTCTAGGGTACACATGCACTATGCACCCTTACACGAGCTATGCCTCAATTGAGAGCCTGTGTGCCTACTTCACACAAAGTGCCCCCCTTAAAGAGTATGCTAAGTCTTTCGTCTGCTTCCAGAAGGAAACATCATTTCATGGGACCGATCATATTGGGTTATAGGCCAGGTTTGGAATTCCGACCCAAAGATCCGTTTCTCCCCATGTTGCATAAGCCATCCCTAACATTCCCTAGGATGCCTTGTTATTTCTCAGAACCTCCCACATGTGGCCCGTTAACTTAAGTCGTCATCATGTGTAGCCCTCACAACATGTTGCATACCCACACGGCTCGCTACCCTGTTCACACAGCTTGTTGCCCTGTTTGCTTGGCATGCTATTCAATCCACACGGCTTGCTGGTTAACCCACATAGCTTACTGATGCGTGCAATATAGCCTTTGATATGAAGCCCATCCGTGTTCAATAGTTAGGGGGCTAACAAACCACCCCCACCAGAAGAACCCGACTTCCTCGTTGGCAACTCTTCAATTGTTCACCTATTTATCAAACTGCCACAATTTCACATTCTTTTCCCAAGAAGCCTCACTCTTTGGAAATCCTTGCCACTTCACCAAATCATGGATTTTTCGATTTTTCCTATTGTGACCCTCGGTCCTTTGGTCTAAAATTTTCTCCATAGTCCTGTCAAACTGCTTTCGAATAGTCAGAGGATCTCTTTTTGGTGCATGTCTCGTCTCATCTACAAGATCTAAATGGTAAGGTTTCAAAAAACTTACGTGAAACGTAGGATGTATCTTCAACATATCTAGTAGAATCAAGTGATAAGTAACCTTGCCTACTCGCTTCATTACTTCAAACGGCCCATCATACCTTGGAATCAACCCCCAATGAACTGTCTTACTTTGGATTTTCTTCCAAATCTACGGAGTGAGTTTCAACATAACTCGATCTCCCACTTGGAACTCCACTACCCGTCTATCACGATCTGCCGACTTCTTCATTTGTTTGACTACTTTATTCAAACTGTCTCATGCCTCATCTACCAACTCCTATCCTGTTTTCCTTACCTTGTCTTCCTTGTCTTGTCTACTCATTGAAAAACATAATAAAAATCATAAAACAAAAGTACATCTCCTTCTGATGAATATTCCTTGAGGGAAAAAACCTAACCGAAGCAAACCCTAGCCTAAAATTTTTAATTTTTCTTTTGGGGTCACTGCCAATGGGTGTCTTTATTAAAAACAAAGTAAATCCTACATCTAAAATGCTTCTTAATTTTACTAATAGTACCTTTTTAAGTTGGGGGTATTCCATGGAATGCTAATTGCATCACCAACCAAGCCTTCAAGAAATACACCCCTGCCTCTCCCAACCTGTCCATTATATATGGTTCTTTCCAGTTGGATATGAGTTTTCAACTGTTTACTACTTGTGCGTTTTGGAAGACTTTCCTCAAAACTAGGTCCCTGAGCTAATATCCTTCTTTGGATTTTGTGATCGCATGACCTTTTAAGTCTCTGATGGTATCATCCGAGCTTTTCTAGCACTCTTTTCCTTAACTCATCCATCCAGTTGAGGTTCTGAGCCAAAAGTACCATCGTTTATTATATCTCTCACGACGCAGGTTCAAATTGTAGGAGTTGTCTGGTTCACCCAGAGTATGCTATGGAGCTCATCCGCCCATCTTCTTTTCCGTTTGCCGAGCTTTTTCTTCAGATTCTCCAATAAAGGTTGTCTTAGAATATTCAATGGTGTGGTACATGGAAGGGAGTATGATAGATGATATATAATTGCCATAACTCACATTGTAAATTTGACTAAAGTACAATATTATTTTGATTCTATCTCAATTAAAGTTATTGACATTTTAAAATCTTGTACATGTGTTGAGTTTATTTGTTTTTTTTTTATTGGAAAGAGGAAACTCCATGAAAATTTTCCAATTAAAGTTTTTAATATTTAAAATTAACCTAATCGTCTTAATATGCCAAATGGGAAAATGTTGGACCTATGGTCCATTGGGTGGCCCATTAAGCCTATGGCCCAAGATTTTATGATTTAATATTATGGATTTTCTCATAAAGGTATTAAGTCAATAACATATGGAATAATTGAGAGTTTCTATTTTTTCTTTTTTTTGGGAAACCTCTATTTGGAAAGAATTATAATCCTTTCATGGATTGATTTCTAATTTAGAGAAGATCTAGGCCTTATACTCTGATTTATTTAAGTATGGATCGGCTCCCCTATATGTGTGTGATTTTCAATCAACAACTCCCATAATAGAAAAGTATTGCACTCTTGGAGATCGAAATTCTATTAAGAAGGTTACAATCCATAGAAAGAAGATCATGAGTCTAGATATCAAAGAACTTCACCAAAGGGGATTCATTATTCACAAGCATATTGACTCAATGGCAATGGTGACAATTCCAGGTAGGTATCCATAAGATTTGAATCCTTTGGATAATTAGTTGGTAAATTTTGATCAATCCAAAACAAATTCCCTAATCATTCTTGATTATTTGTCGAATTAAATTCTGTATAATTGCATAAATCATTTTCAAGTTATGTGAGCATAAGAATGAAGAACAGATTTAATGCTTACAATAGAACCAATTCAACATGTTCTAAGAAATGGGCAAGGGCAGCTTTGGGCCAACATTTAGGCTTTAGGAGTTTTCTTAGGCTTATTTGATTCTCCATTTGTGTAATATGCTAGGCTTGATCAGCTCGTTTGTACTGAAGACAAAGCTACACACACCTTATCGTTATTGATGTATATCATCGTTGCTAAGATGATAGAAATTAAAAGTAATTCTATCAGCATGTAATTAATTTTGAATAACTGAGTATCACTGAAGACAGCGGACTGGGCCCGTATCTGGGCTTTGCCCAGTCCATAGACCACGGTCTTGTCCCGGGGTATGTGCAACGCCAGCACATCACACATATCAGGTAAGTGAGGGTGCGCCCTCACGGTGGCCCCTGAAGAATTAATGCTCATACTGGGGATCGAAATCATGACCTACGGGCATTGACCGCATATGGGTTTGGCATTTAATTATCATTTAATCTTAGTTTTAATGAATGTGGGTTATAACTCTTTCAAAAAATTGATGAGGCACCATGCCACAAAAAGTTATTCATGTACCAAATTTAATTAAAACTCATCAATTCCTCTCGAAACTTAGTCAAGTCAACTTGATTTGATTGAATTTTGAGATCGAAGGTGACACGGCTCTAAATTTTGGTGAAACCAACTTGTAGTCCCTGAAAAAGATCACAGACGGAATCTTCACTACTCTTTCAACTGAAGATGTACTCTTTGCGGATTCCGTTCTCTGATCTTTCCTGCAAAAGAAAAGACTCCGATGCTAAAGTTAGTTCATGCCTCAAAAATCATCCTCCCCTTATTTACTCTATTTCCCCCTTTTTATAGAACTTCCCTCCTTCCATTTCCCCTCCTTTTTTGTATCAATCTCTATTCTTTTGGAAAATTAACCGCTCGATCCCTTAAACTTAGGATCTGGGATTTCTTCCTTTGAATAATTAAACGCTCAATCCCTTAAAATTAGGATCTGAAATCTTGTATTCAAAATCCCGTGATTCTAGGCGTCACTATTCCTTATCCTCCCACGTGGCTATTATCTCTTATATCTATCCCAACCTATCAAGAATCAGGGGTATACACACCCGAACCTCCTGCGTATTCCCGACTTATGAGGCATTCTCTTATTAGTAGGATTTTACTCATCCACAATGCCCCCTCTCGGAAGGTCATGAGTATCATGAGTTTCCGAGACTTCTATTCAGTGTTCATGATTCTCAGGGTACTTGATCATTAATGTGCAAGTTTTTTCGAAATTTTATCTTTGGCGCGTATTTGGTTTTCCATTAAATGAGGTTTGAGGTTAGATGTTTCATTTCATGAATTACACGAGCCTTAAATGCGCATTTATTATCCCCTCCACGTGTCGTTTGATGATCGGGCTTCAAATCTGCGCCGTCATCTTGCCGTGTTAACCGTTTAATGCGCCTGTCTGATTTCGCAGATCGATTGGTTTATCCCCACGTGGCAAGCATTTATAGGTTGGGCGCGGGTCACATGGCATTTGGTCACTTCGATTTTTGGGCTACCCTGATGGCTACCACGGCTCATAATGAGCTCTTTTTTCCAGGTATCCCTATCCTTAGGATCGAACACGAATCCCTAGTTCATCTATGTTATAAAAGGTTATACCTTCTTCTTCATTTCTACTTTCTTCCTATCTTCGTCGAAGTGCTGCTGGTTTCTTTCTCAAGTTCCCCTTGTTTTGGCTTTCTTTGTTCACGCTCCATTCTTAATTTCACTTTTGGTTCAAGGTACCCTCTTCTACCCCGTGGTTCTTTCATTTCTCTTTTCCTTTTCTAATATCTATCCTTAAATCGAACATTTCTCTCAATGGGTAAGAAACCTTACATCCCTGGTAGACTTGCCATTGAAGAGTTCCGTGCCACCTACTCTATTCTTGAGTTTGTGGCCACGGAATGGTGTGACTTCCCTGACCCTAATGAAACCTGGGAAATGGACTCAACCATTGTGCTATGGGGTCAATTTAAAGCCGGTCTTAGGGTGCCTTTGTCCCCACTGACCAGGGAAGTACTAAATTTCTACCATAAAGCTCCTGGTCAGATGACTGGGAACTTTTTCCTATTGATCTTCATGATTGAGCTAATGAACTCCAGACTTCCCAGAGGACAGAAGCTTGGTTTAGTTGACATCCGAGCCCAATATAAACTTGCTAATGCCCCCAAACGGCCTGGATTCTTTTATTTAATGAAGAGGAAAGGAAGGAAAATTCTGCTCCAACTTCCCGAGACCGATAAAGAATGGTTTTTATATCTAGTTAGACTGACGGGCTCCTAGGAGTACGCCGAGGGACAGTCCAACCCTGTCCTGAAGAACCATTATTTCAATTGGGCGGGTAGGCAAATTTATTATATCTTTACTCGTTAATCATTAACTTCCTGACTCTCAAATTTAACTGATTCCTCTTCTGCAAGTGTTAAAGACAAAAATCCTCCTTCGGCGCCCATCCTTGAGTCTATACTAGCTGATCCGGAATTCAGAGAGAAACTTACATCTCTCTCTCCAACTCTCCCTATCACAACACTTCATAGGCAAGGGGAAGGAATGCCTCGTCTCCGAACCCAAACTACCATCCTTTCATCAACCACTTCCTCTTCTTTTTCTCTTGGACCTTTTAATCAGGGATCGGACGAAGAAGAAATGTCGTCTCAACTAGTTACCCGCAAACCATCTTCCCGAAAATGCCCAGTACCCGAAGTTCCTCCCACTCCTATTACTGTCGCTTCTCCTTCTGACCCTTCTCTTATTTCTTCTGACCCTCCAATTGAGCGGCTGCAAGAAGAAATCGCCCCTACTGAACTTGTAGCTCCTCCATCCGCGGAGCAACGCAGCAAGAAACAGAAGAAGGCAACTCACTCTTTAGATCAGGCCATTTCTTCAGAGGACGCTCGGCTACCTAACAATCCTCCAAAGGAGAATATTTTGATGATTAAATTCCCACTTGATGCATCAGTTTTATCGGATGCCAAGGTGGCTCGGGGACTTGTTGAAGGAAGTCTGCTTCCTTCTGATAAAAAAGTGACCGCAGATCTTCTTGAAAAAGATTCACTCGGCTTCCTCGATGACCTCTGCAGTCATTTAACTAAGGTAACCAGTTTGCTTCTTTTCTCTTATTTATTCTTTAACTTTTCCTTATACCTGTCATGGTTACTCTATCAGGCCCAGCATGGAGTATTCGCCCTCGCCAGAAACAGGGTGGAGGCGTTAAAGAGTGTACGCTCTTCCCAACACTCAAATGATCTTAAAGACCAAGAAATTCTCAGCCTGAAAGGTCAGATTCAAGACCTTAATGGTTAAGTCCAGAGTCTTCAAGAGATGATCGTGGTTCTGTAGAACCAAATGGCGGAGAAATCTCTTTCCTTCAAAGGTCGTCTAGATCTTTTGAAGAAGGAAGCTGAAGAAGAAAAAGTCAAAGTTCTTGAAGAACAGAAAGCTGGTCTTCAACAACAGCTAGACGAGAATGTCAAAGAGTGGGAAGATGCATTAGAAGAAGAAAGAAAGTTAACTTCAAAACTAGAAGCCGACCTTGCTGAACTTCGCTCACTTGCCTCAAACACTTCTCCAATTCCCCCATCTACATCATCTATCACCGACCCACCCAATCTTAACATGTTAAAACACTCTTGTATTTTGTTCTCATGATTTACTTGTTTGAATTTATGTTTCAAACACCTTTTGTTATTTCTAAGTCGTAATGAAAATTTCGTTTTTGTTTGTATCTTAGTCAGCCCGATATATTTGTTTTAATATGCCATTTTCCTAATAGAGTAACCTCTGGGTTCGTATTTTTAATACTTCATGTCACTTACCTGATAAAGTGACACACTGGTCCTTAGAAGGATCCAACCTTTTAATGCTTCGTGTCATTCACCTGATAGAGTAACACACGACTCCTTAGAAGGATCCGACCTTTTAATGCTTCGTGTCACTCACCTGATAGAGTGACACATGGGTTTTTAGGAGGATCCGACCTTTTAATGCTTCGTGTCACTCACATGATAGAGTGACACACGGGTCCTTAGGAGGATCCGACCTTTTAATGTTTCGTGTCACTCACCTGATAGAGTGACACACGGGTCCTTAGAAGGATCCAACCTTTTAATGTTTCATGTCACTCACCCGATAGAGTGACACACGGGTAGCGTATGTTTAGCTGTTTTTATCTAGAAACGAGAAAATATAATATCTGATAGTGCACCACATATTCTTAAAAAAATGAGAGAATTGGTAAAAACATGCCATCTATCTACCATTTTACTAAAAATACTTTTCAAGTTAAAAACGTTCCATGGTGAATTGATCGAGTCTCCAGCCATCGTTTTTAAGTAATATGCTTCCACCTGCCCGACTTTATCAATTTGATACGGACCTTCCTAGTTTTCCCCGAGTTTCCCACTCTTTTGAGATTGCATATTCTGAAAGACTTTTCTCAGCACGAGGTCCCCTGCTTCGAACGTTCTTCTGCGCATCTTCCGATCGTATGATCTCTTCAATCCCTGATGATACCTCCCAAGCCTTTCTGCTACCCTTTCCCTTGTCTCATCCATCCAATCTAAATTCCGAGCCAGCAACTCGTTATTTACAATGTCGCTTGCAATGCGGGTTCGACTCGTTGGTACTTGAATTTCGGTGGGGATCACTGCTCCGTGCCGTAGGTCAGAGCGAAAGGGGAGATTCCTGTCCCTCTCCGTGCGGTGGTTTGATATGCCCAAAGTACATTGTGTAATTCTTTGGCCTACAGGCTCTTCTTTTCATCTAGCTTCTTTTTCAGATTTTGCAGTATTGTTTTATTAGAAGCTTCCACTTGACCGTTTCCTTGAGGATACCGTGGAGACAAGTTTAATCTGTGAATCCCATACTCTTGGCAGTAGGCAAGGACCTCCTGCCCTTGAACTGTCTGCCGTTGTCAATAATTATGGCATAGGGAATCCCAAATCTCATAATTATCTGCTCCCAAAGGAATTTCACCACTTCCTCTTCTCGCACTCTTACTAGTGGGACGGCCTCTATCCATTTTGTGAAGTAATCCTTCCCGACCAATAAAAACTCTCTTCTTCCCGTAGAGCGGGGGAACGACCCCATTATATCCAGCCCCCACATAGCGAAGGGCCAGGGGCTACAAATCGAATAAAGTTCTTCCGCGGGTTGTCGTATGATGGAAGCATGCCTTTGATACTTGTCACACTGCTGTGCATATTTTTTAACATCTTCCTGCATGTAAGGCCAATAATACCCTTGGGTTAGTGCTTTGTGTGCTAGTGACCTTCCTCCCGAATGATTCCCGCATACCCCTTCGTGTAACTCAGTGAGGATCAGACGTGCTTCCTCATGGTTTAAGCATCTCAAGTGTGGTCCTCCATATGACATTCGGTAAAGCTCTCCTTCTATGAGCACAAATTGCCCAGCCTTCTTTTTTAGTTTCCAAGCCACTTTCTTCTCTATAGGTACTTCCCCTGTCTTTAAAAAATTTACTACCTTGTCCATCCAACTTGTATGTGAACTAATTGACGCGCAATACGTTCTTTCTTTTAGGTCGATACTTGCCTCGGCTTGAAATTCTATGGGGGCCGTTCGGACTTCGGAATCATGGAGCATAGATGCAATATATGCCAAAGAATCAGCATGTCGATTGTCGTCTCTGAATATCCTAGAAATTTTTATATTTTTGAATCCGACTATTTTTCTCTTGACCAGCTCCACGTACTTTGCCATTCTATCATCCTTTACTTGGAATGTCCCTCCGCACTGTTCAACTACGAGTTGGGAATCTGAGTAAACTTGCAGTTCGTCAATATTTAGGTCCCTGGCCATCTATAATTCGTCGAGAAGTGCTTCGTATTCTGTTTCGTTGTTTGACGCTCCAAATCCTAACTTTGTTATTTTTTCCAGTCGATCATTGCTGGGAGTAACCAACACCATTCCTACTCCTGATCCAGGAAAATTTGTTGATCCATCAACGAACAATCTTGACCCTGTTTCCTTGCTCATTGGTCAGGTACATATTCTTCGAGTGGATCTGATTTTTCTTCTTCTTCCCAGTACGGATCTTCTACGGGAAAGTCGGCTAGGGAGCCAGCAACCACCTGTCATTTCTAAGCGCTCCATGGTTCGAAAATGAGGTCGAATTCTCCTAATGTGATGGCCCATTTAACTATCCTTCTGGATTTTTCGGCACTATGCTGAGTATACCAACGCGAGACCGATCTTCTCTGTTCGATTGTATTTTTCCTTCGAAGGCCCCAATGTCTTACTCACAAAATAAATTTGTAATTCTTTTTTGTCCTCCACTCTGAACAGTATGGAGCTTATCGCTGTTGACATAGCTGCTAAATACATACCCAAGACTTCGCCATCTTCTAGTTTGCTTAAAATGGGAAGTGATCCGAGGTATTATTTTAAGTTCTGGAATGCTCTCTCGCATTCTTCTGACCATACGAACCCCGTTCCTTTCTTGAGCAACGAGAACAGGGGTTTACATTTATCTGATGATCTTGATATGAATCTACTGAGCGCGGTTATCCTCCCTGCTAGTTTCTGCACCTGCTTAACGCTAGTTAGTGAAGTCATCTCTTTCAGCGCCCTTATTTGATCTGGGTTGGCCTCAATCCCTCTTCTCGTAACCATGTATCATAGGAACTTCCCGGAGGATACCCCAAACATGCATTTCTTTGGATTAAGGCGCATTTTGTACTTCCTTAAACGGGCGAACATATCCTCCAAATGATTCATGTGGTCCCTTGCCTGTTTGCTTTTAACTAGCATATCGTCTATGTAAACTTCCATAGTGTCCCCGAGTTTATCTTCGAACATCTGTGTAACCAACCTCTGATATGTAGCCCCAGCGTTTTTCAGCCCAAATGGCTTTACTTTATAGCAGAACAGCCCTTACTCGGTGATAAAGGACGTTTTCTCTTGATCTTCAAAAGCTAATGGGATTTGATTATAACCGGAGTACCTGTCCATGAACGAGAACCTTTCGTGTCCCGTTGTGGCATCTACCAACCGATCGATCCTCAGGAAAGGAAATCCATCTTTCGGGCACGCTTGATTCAGGTTGGTGAAGCTAATACATACCCTGACTCGACCATCCTTCTTGGGTACCGCTACTATGTTCGCTATCCATGAAGGGAACTGTACTTCCTTGATGAATCCGGCCTTTAGAAGCTTCGTTATCTCCTCATTCACAGCTTGTCTTAGCTTCGGTGTTAATCTCCGTGGTTTATGCTGAAATGGCCAGGCGTTCGGATCTATGTGTAGTTGGTGACATGCCACCCGTGGATCGATCCCAGGCATATCCTCTAATGACCAAGTAAACACGTCTTTATTCTTTCTCAAGAACTCAACCAAACTATCTGTTTCCTTCTTTTCCATTTTTGTCCCTACGTAAGTCAGATGTACTCCGTCTTCTCCCAAGTCAACCTCCATTACTTGTTCTAGCATGGATACTCGATTAGCTTGTTGCGGTTTCTGTAATTGCTATAACTTCTCTGGGTCAGTTGTATTGTTTTTCACTTGTTCGATCCTCTGATGATGTTCCTTCTTTCTTCCATCTTTTATTGCGCAGGTAAAGCATTGTCGAGCTATTGTCTGATCTCCTCGCACCTCCATGGGCCCTTGTGGGGTCGGGAAACGCAACACTTGTGGAACGTGGATGGTACTGCTTGCATTGAATGAATCCATCTTCGTCCGAGGATAGCATTATACGCCGAGTCAGAGTTTACTATGACAAACGTGGTCACGACGACTTTTGGTCCAGCAGACACGGGTAAAATTATTTCTCCTGCAAATCTAACGGGACTTCCATTAAATCCGTAGATACTAATATCAGATTGCTCCATTCCTCCGAGCATTCCCATCCGTTCTGCCGCTGACAGAAATAGGATATCTACTGCACTTCCTGCATCAATTAATATCCTTTTTAGGTCGATCAGACCAACTTCCAGGATGACCACTAATGCGTCATTATGAGGGTTTGACACTCTTTCTAGATCTTCGGGGGTGAATACCGTTGCCTTACTCCCCCAAACCGATTCTGGTACCCGAGCCACTTTGATTCCTTCCGCCACCTGGTACATTTCTCGCTCGTGCTGTGTTTTCTTGATTTTTGAGCGGGTCTGTTCTTTCGTCGTTCTATCTGCTTTCAATTCTACCACAATCGTATTTACTACCCTTCGAATATTCTCATTCTGAGTCGGGAGTTTTCGAGGGGGAGGTGGTGGCAAATCTTGCTTCCTCGGTTCTTCACCTGCTACGTACCTTCCGAGTTTTCCTTCGTCGATTATATCTTGGATAACATGCCTTAGTTTCCAACAGGTATCGGTCGGATGATCTTCCGCCTTGTGGTATTCGCAGTAAGGCATTCCTAGTCTTCCGCGATAATTCTGAGGCGTTGGCCTGAAGCTCGGGTCTTGTTGAATATGCCTTAGTATCTTCAAAGGCCTTACCTTTAGGGGAGTCAGGACCCGTTTCGAATTCCACGAACTTTGGCTCGAAAGCTCCCGTGTTTTCTTTTTTTCGGGTCCCATATCTTCTTCACTCCTTCTCCTCTCCAGATCCACGCTTGAAGGTGATGCTGTTTTTGATAGTACCAGAGATTCTCTGGATCTGGTTTTCAGTGTTTCTTCCAAGGTAATGAATTTATCAGCTATCACGTAGAGGTCCTCCATTCTCTCTGGGGTTTTTGTTACCAGCTCTTCGTGCAGCCTGGTCCCCGGCATGATCGTGTTCACATATGCCTGGACGACCATTCCATCTTCTGGATATTCCACCGAAAGAAGTTGACTCTTGAACCGAGCCGTGAATTCACGAACACTTTCCTTTTCCTTCTGTCGCAAATAAAACAAGACATTGACTTTGACTTTCCTTCTTCTATTGTGAATGTATTGCGCGACGAACATCTCCTCTAATTGCTGGAAGCTTCCGATCGTTCCGGACGGGAGTCCCTGAAACCATGAAAGTGCCCCCGATTTGAGTGTCGAAGGAAACAATTTACAGATCAAAGCGTCGTCTCCTTCATATAGGACCATCATGTTTCTGTAATGCATAACATGTTCCACCGGATCTTTCGTCCCATCGAACGAATCGAATTTTGGCATGTGAAACTTTATCGGTGTTACGGCATTTCTGATCATGGCAGAAAATGGAGAGGTCCTTAGATCCCTGATGGCCGACTGGGCGAGTTTTCCCACTTGTCCTCTTTTCGCCACATTTTCCTCTCTACGCTCGAGCATATCCTCCACTTCTTTAAAGGTAAGTAGGTTTGGAAATGCGTCTTGTTCTGTGAATACCTGACCCCTTCCGCTTCCTGCCTCCTGTCTATGATCATGATCCCCGGAATATTGGCCTCCGTCTTTATTCGATCCTTCATGATTTCCTGACTCCTCTTCCCTTTGCCGCTTCAGGTGTTCGTTCTCCCTCTTCAGTTCTCGTATCTCCTCCGCCTGTCGATCCAAGTTCCGTTGTAGCTCTTCTCTGATTTGCGCCAGTAACTGCTGGACATCTGGTGCTATTAAGTTATCCTGATCTCCCTGACCACGTCTCTCCTCCGTTGCTCCACGTGCTATATTTTGCTCAGCATCTCCTGCAGTTCCCTCAAACATTCTCTTTGGCTACCGTTCTTCTCCCGATGTTTCTAGTATTGGTCATGTGTTTGTCGTGTTTCTGTTTTTTTTTCCCACGGACGGCGCCAAATTGTAGTCCCTGAAAAAGATCACAGATGGAATCTTTACTACTCCTTCAACTGAAGATGAACTCTTTGCGGATTCCGTTCTCCGATCTTTCCTGCAAAAGAAAAGACTCCGATGCTAAAGTTAGTTCATGCCTCAAAAATCATCCTCCCCTTATTCACTCTATTTCCCCCTTTTTATAGAACTTCCCTCCTTCCATTTCCCCTCCTTTTTTGTATCAATCTCTATTCTTTTGGAAAATTAACCGCTTGATCCCTCAAACTTAAGATCTGGGATTTCTTCCTTTGAAGAATTAAACGCTCAATCCCTTAAAATTAGGATCTGAAATCTTGTATTCAAAATCCCGTATTTCTAGGGATCACTATTCCTTATCCTCCCACGTGGCTATTATCTCTTATATCTATCCCGACCTATCATGAATCGGGGGTATACACACCCGAACCTCCTGCGTATTCCCTACTTATGAGGCATTCTCTTATTAGTAGGATTTTACTCCTCCACTCATCAAAGCCAACAACAAATTGCACTACAAAAATGGTTGGTTTTAACGGCAGAACGTTAACGGCGTTTTACAAAAGCCGCCGTTAATTGTTGTTCTACAACGACGTTTACTCTCAAACCGTCGATAATTCTATCGTCAATATGTTTTAAATTGTATTAAATATTAGACGGCGGTTTCTAAGCACTCGTAATATTACAAACTGTCGGCGGTTTAATTGAAACGTTGTTAATTAGCTTGACTATTTTTAAAAATGTATAAAATAGCGTTCACGGCGGTTATAAAGTGCCGCAAATAAATATGAAACAACGGCAATTCCTAGGAAACCGCTGGTAATATTAGTCCAATAACGGCGGTTTAATTTAAACGTCGTTAGTTAGTTTCACTATTTTTTAAATATATAAAATAGATTTAACGGCGGTTACCAAGTGCCACTAATACATATAAATCAACGACAGTTTTAAATAAACCGTTGCTAATAGTAACCTAATAACGGCGTTTTAATTGAAATGCCGTTAATTACCTTAATTATTTTTTTAAATACATAAAATAGATATGACGGCGGTTTGAAAGTGTCGGCAATACATATGATTTAACAGCAGTTTCTGTTAAAGTGCTAGTAATATTAATAAAATAACGGCGTTTGAATTGAAACACCGTTAATTAGCTTGACTATTTTTAAATATGTAAAATAGATGTGACAATGGTTTTAAAGTGCCGGTAATAAGTATGAATCAACGATGGTTTCTATTAATTGCTGGTAATGTTAATCAAATAATGGCGTTTTAATCAAAACGCTGTTAATTAGCTTGAATATTTTTAAATATATAAAATAAATTTAATGACGATTAATATTCTTCTAAACCATTGGTAATTAAACTCAAATATTTTTTAAATTTATAAAAAAGACTTAACGACGGTCATCAAGTGTCGCCGGTACACATGAAACAACGACTTTTTTTCTTAAGAATCGCCCATAATTTAATCCGTTCATTTTTTAAATTAATTAAATTTATAAAATATGTTTTTACTGTGTTTTTTAAAAGTTGGTAATATATTCTTTAATGACAATAATTAATGATTCGCCATTCACGCATTTTGTTTGTTTGATTATAATTATAAGTGGCAAAAAAATTTCCTCTCTCACGCACTTTGTTTTAATGAGATCATCACTTTCAAAATATAAAAGTAGCAATCTCGTTAGCTTTTAGCAAGATTGTCACTTTTCAAATAAATATTAGTGATCTCGCTACCTTTTATAAGAAAGACGAGATCGTTACATTAAAATCTCTACAATCTCATTATGCATGTTTTTTGAAGTAAACTGAATAGTGTACTTGAACGAGAATTTTAACAAAAATTGCACATGTTTTCATAATTTTATCTAGAAGATCTTCAACCCTTTCCCTTTTATCTCATTAAACAATTTGAGTGTGTGTTCAAGAGCCGAGGCCTTTTTCTCTTTTCATCCATGCTTCTAAAGTTGTATTGTTTAACTTATCTCCCTTACATTTACAAAATATCCAAATTTACATCTTAAATAATAATTTTTATTACCATTAAAAAAGAAACAAAAATAAATTAACAACTAACAAGGGAAAAAAGTTTGAATGATTAATTGCTACAGATCTCTTTGAGGACACCATTTCACTCCCTATATTTCCTAAACTATTCAAAGACCAGCCAATGAAATGATTGATATCACATTGTGCACAATGAAATATTCACCTTACTACACGTTAGCAGGTAAAATCATAATTTTAGAACTCATTGAGTCAATTCAAAACTTGACCGAGTCAATTCAAAACTTGACCAAGTCAATTCCACTTGATTGGATTTCAAGGTGTCTTAGCCCTAAAACTTTATGAACCCAACTTGCTAAGTTAACTCGGCCGATCAATTGACTCAACTCCTCATCTCAACTGAGTCATCCCAAAAAATGAACCACCTTGGGTAAAAAATTCAACCGATTTAATTGGGTATATATGATATTTTTTTGGGAGATGTATCTTAAAAATACTTCTATGTTAAATATATTTATTTATTTCATCTTAGTAGATTTGCAAGTTTTTTATCCTTGTAGATTAGTTGGAAATCGATTTGATTCAAGCTCTTGAGTTTTAAAACTGTGTAAAATTTCATGTTGATTAAATCGGTTGAAATAAATATAAAAAAACTTTTATTTAAATCAGTTTAGATGTTCATAGAGTTAGGAGTGTGAATGGATAGTCGAAAATTCGAATTCGAATTGAAAAAATTGGATATTATTCGAAAATTTCTAATATTGAATTTGAATTCAGATAGTTTTATATATTCAAATCCTTATCGGATATGGATTCAGATATTAGCATTTCTAATTCAATAATATCCAAATCGAAATAATATATAATATATATTATTTTATTTGATTAATTTTTTATATAAATAATATGGGAAATGTTCAGCAACAAACATTTTGACAAACATTTTGGCAAAACATTTTTCAAAACATGGGTTAGAGGTTTTGGAATGGGCTGATTTTTGGTGAGGATGATCTCTACGGTGAGGAGATTATCATCACCAAAAATCAGCCCATTCCAAAACTTCTAACCTCATCAAAAATGATTTACAAAAAATGGACGGTCCACGATTTTTCAACTTGTAAACTGGGGATAGAAGTTTTGGTATGGGCTGATTTTTGGTGAGGATGATCTCCTCACCGTAGAGATCATCCTCACCAAAAATCAGCCCATTCCAAACCTCTAACCCATGTTTTGAAAAATGTTTTGCCAAAATGTTTGTTGCTGAACGGGACCCAAATAATATAATATATAATAATTTTTTAATAATGAAATTATCGTATATTATCCGATTCGAATTCGGATATTAGATAAAAATTTTGGATTTGAATTTAGATATTTCTGCATTCGAACCAATAAGCATCCGTTGACAACCTTATATAGGGTTGAATCTCAACTCATTTGGGTAAAATAAGAGAGTTTCTATTACCACACCAACTTTTGCTAACGCCACCTAATTCATATTTACCCAAAAAAATCATTTTTTAGGGGCGATTTTGTAGTGAACCGCAGCAAACACAGCAACATCGACAGCGTTTTAGAGAAATCGTCGACGAATCACCAATATTTTGGCGCCAATCTTACATTTTTGTTTCCTCTCTCCCTCTTGAACTGTAAGTCTCCGTCGATTTCATTCCATCTCCTTCTTGCACTCTCTCTTTCTATCTCTCTCTTGCCCTAACTCCAAATCTCTCCTTTTCACACCCTCTTTGTCTTTGTTACAGTTTTCATCCCTACAAAGTCGTAGAAGCTAAATTTGTTGCAGTTGTTTTATCAGAACTCTCTCTGTCTATCTCACTCTATTGCCCTAACTCTCAATCTCTTCTTCTCACACTCTCTTCGTCTCTATTACGATTTTCATCTCTACAAAAGACTTAGAAGTTCAACTTGTTACAGCTGTTTTACCAAGGCTCTATAAATTTGAGATTTGTAAAGGTTTTGTTTTTTAAACTTCATTTACTTTGATAAATCTCATTTACTTTCATCTTTAATGATCTTTTTTTTTTATGAATTTTAGAGTTTTTGTTCTTTTTCTTTATAGAACTATGGATATTTTTTATTAAAATTATTACTTGGATGCTGGGTTTTGTGTAGATTCTTAAATTGGGTATGCTTATACAGGTTTCAGGAAATTTATGGAGGAATTTCTTGATTTTTGGTTAATAATTAATGGTTAAGTTTTATGGGATTTATTTTGTTTTTAATAATTTACCTTTAAAGATACCTAACTTGTATGGGGTATTAATTAACTAAATTTTTTTGCAAATTTTAGTGTTTTGTTTCTTTCTTTTTTCATATTATAGGTAGAGTATTTCTTTGTTATCTTTGTTCTTTATATGACTATGGTTTTTGTGTAGAATTTCGATGTGGATATTGCTTATAGAGGTTTGAAATCTCGAATTGGATATGCTTATGACAGGTTTCAAAAAATTTATGGAGGATTTTTTGATTTTGATTAATAATTAATGATTAAGTTTTATGGGATTTGTTCCATTTCTGATAATTTTGATCTTGAAAGATACCCAACTTGTATGAGGTATTATTGAACTAGTTTTTTTTTATATAGAATTTTGGAGTTTTTGTTCATTTTTCTTTATAAGATTATGGATTTCTTTAGTAAAATTATTACTTGGATGCTGGGTTTGGAGAGGTAACTATAACTTTAAAGTATCTAAGTATGATAGTTTAGAACATCCATAATGCTAGGATAGTTTAATGGTATTACTTGCTTATTCTTTCCTTCTCTTACTACTTCGACTTTGTTTGTTCATTTCCATTTGTTGTCATAACTTCGATTTCACTTAGAAAATCATTTTTTTATGGCTAAGCTGGACTTGAACCCCGACCTCTAAGTCGTTTTTTATGTCTTACCGTGTGGGCTGTGACACGAGGGACTTTTACGATTTGTGGTTGGTTTGTAGATTGCAAGGATAAACTAGAAGATGGAAACAGAACCCTTATCCAAAAATTTTAGTCTCAATTGACTCAGCAACTTGAGGTCTTGCATAAGACAATTGGAACTTCCATGATACAGCAGGAATGACAACTTAAAGAAATGGAGGAAAATATGCATTTGCAAATGTTTCTACAAAGGTGGAGGTAAAGTGTACACTTTTTTTTAAAGAAAATCAGATGTCCACTTGGAGTATTTGGACTTATAATTGTTTCTTCTGGTATGTTTTGTAGGCTACTAAAGATCTTCGAGGGCAGGTAGGAAAGTCGAAAATGATGCACGGTTCCGATATCAAAGCTTTAATGGAGAGCCTCAACCTTGGTTTAAGGCTAGAAAAGTCCTTATTTATTTGGGTTTATATTAATACTTCTAGTGTTAGTAGTTCATCATATTTGATATATTTTAATCGGTGGTTCATCAGATATTTGCACATGTGTGTGCATGTGGAGACACACCTTTGATAATATAGTGTTTTAAAGATGACTTTTTATGCTACCATATAGCTAACATATTGTATTGTTCATCATCATCATCATGAGCCTTCTCTTGAAAAAAATTGTGGTCATCTAACAAAGTGTGGGGTTCTTGTATATCAGTAGTAATATATTGTTTAACTTTAGTTTCGAAGCATCAATCCTAGGGTTTCCAACTTTAGGATTCTAAATCCATGAAACCTAAATTACTGATTATATAGGTTAGTATACGACGTTGAGATTAAGAGACTTCAACTGTGATCTCAACCTCATTTTGGATGGAATCAGATTGTAGGTGAGTTTGTGGTTTAATTTCAGTTAAAAAGACTTAGATTTAGAGTTTCACTTTATTTTTTTTATAGAATTAAATCCTAATTTCGGTTTAATCATTTGTTACAGCGGTCCCGATACTTGTTTGCCTCTCTCTCGCTTTCCAAATTTGGATCACAATCTAACAATATCTTAATTTATTAAGTTCTTAATGGCGAATCTTTTGAATATGAGGTGGTAATCTCCTTTTAATTGTATTTACATACATGTTTTATGTAGGTTGGGCAAATCTTCCAGAAATTTGAATGTCATGATAAAACTGGAGGCGTTGTCCGCAATGTTGTGCGTTGGAGCATCCCAACCTTATTATTGGTACAATCCTGCATTCTCTTTTTCACTAAGTATTGAGCTTGAACTTTTAACAAATGTTAAATAAGACGAGAATGTTCAATCTAATTATTAATGAGCTTAAAAGTGAATATGTTGTCACATACTCATATCATGTACATTCAGGGTCTCTAAATATGTTGTGACATTTCTTATCATGCCAATAATCTGTCTTATTTGAGTGTCCAAACCCAAAGATTTGGGTTGGCTGAACAAATAATTTCCTCTATCCCACTACACTCAACTCTGTCTAGAGCCATGTATTATAATATTGAAAGAGTGTTCATATCTGCTTTTACTACAATATTTGTGCCCATTGACTGAACTCTTTTTGCTTCTTTCATATAGAGGAAGAGGAAGGTGCAACTCTGCTTGTTTCTGCAAAATTCTCTGTTGTTTCTAAGCGTTTGAAGAGGTTGGTTCCTTTGTCTATCTTAGCTTTTTCCCCCCTCCTATTTATGGACGAGACTAGCAATCAATAGATCATATACGTGTTCTTAGAGTTGGTTACGTTCGAACTTTTGACATGCTTCTGTTTTGTGGTCTTCCTTGGACATAAATATTAAGGAAATGTTCTAGTTCTCAAATTGTACTTGCTGCTTTCCTCTTTATTAAGTGTTAGCGACTGCTCTTTCATATATATATATATATATATAGCTGTGACACTATTTGCCATGTATGTTGATTGTCGGTAGCATGATATCTTGCATATTAGACTGCTTATTCCTCTATCTTCTGTTCTTCTGGTAAATAACAATGGTAAATCTATGCGAAGTGCAATTTAAGGTTCGATATAACATAGAATGCTAAATGGCTTCAAATGGATATGGAGACCAGTCAATAATTCTATTCATATCTTGGGAAAACTTCAAGGTTTTGTGTTTCTTTTCTCTAAGCCTACACATGTGCGTCGTAGATATATGTCAACTTCTATTCCCAAGTTCTTCTCTGATTTTTTTTATTTTATTTTAAACAAACACCTTTGTTTGCCTTGAATGATTCCAGTCCATGTAAGAGAGTTGTTGTTTCTGTAGCCCTGGGTTTTGGATTTCAAACCAACTACATTGGTTTGTGTTGCTATGTCCACATCGTGAAAGAGATGTTATATGCCTACCACACACCCTATGACCATGAGGGAAGAAATCTTAGTGGATTTGCACCACTCTTATGGGGCAGAAAAATTGTTTATTTTTGTTGAGTGTAAAATTTGCGGGGAGAATGTGAGTCACCTTCTAACCAAGTAAAGAAACCCTGGGTCAATTTGGAAAACCCATGTCAGATTGGAATTCAGGTTTATGATTGAGCTTGGTCCCATTGATCAAGCAGTTGGATAGATGTACGTTGGTGCAACATAGGCAGGCATGCTTTGAGGATATTTGATTTTGAGATTTTAATCAACGAAAGTTGTCACACCAAGTGTAGCAGAAAAGATGTATATTGAATCATCTGCCCATGATTGAAACATGCCAGTATCCTCTAAAGGTGATATGTAGTTTCCACCCACATTGTGTCAAGTGTCACTCCATGCTATGCTTTAGCTCCGCATGTTAGGGACAAAGAGATGATCCTTATTATTGAACAGTCAATATACATAGGCAGAAAAAGAGATGATCCTTCTTCAAACCTCAGTCGAAGGATTTTTGTTTCGTTTTGAAATATTTTAGTTGGAATTGAGTCTGAATTTGCATGTTTGCAATCCATCTTTGAATTTCCTATCCCTTTGTAGTGAAATAAGAGAAAATGTCTTACTAGTTTGCTTAAAGACTCTGCTGGTAATGACTACTGCATCTGTTATTTCTGATTTTCTTTTGTAATACTTTAGTTAGAATTAAGTTTGTATATAAGGTTTTACTTTACCTTAAATGTTGGCATTTGGAGAGAGTTGGTCCATTTATTTACACACTTCATCATAATGTCATCTAAATATTGACACTGTTGATTGAAAGATAGATGGTTATCTATGATCAAGATATTAGGATTCCCAATAGGTATATTTATCTCGAATATCTTGTATAGTAGTTGAGCTTATACTTATATATATCTGCTTGTGGAGTCTGAATGGGCTAAAGTGAAGGAAACATGTATTCATTGATTGGTGAGATTTTTTTTTTGGGTGTATTAGTGTGTTTGTTAAGAGTCATTCTGCAATTGGTGCTCTTTCTTGTATGTCATGATCTTTATCATCTATCACTGGGGGCTTTTGTTGCTTCATCAAAGGTGTGCAATTTTTTTGTATACAATTCTGTTTTGTAAAGATGAATATGCCATCAATACATATGTATTTTTAATGAGTGCCATTGATGCATATTTTTGTTTTTTTCAAGCTGAATGATTGAGAGCTTGGTATGTTTTTTTTCCCCCTAATAAGATTGTTGTTTTTCTTTTTGATTATTTCCTTCATTCCAGCTTTTTGTTTATATGGCATCCTTGTTAATCTTAACACTTGCTCTATTTTATCCACATTCAATGTGGATGATGCCATGGATGATATTCTGCGCCAATTCAACGGTGTTTCGGGTGGTCTAATGCGTAAGGTTACAGGTTCACCCTCATTGCCTTGTGCCCCTACTTCAATTTTTGGCAGAAATTTGTCAGGGAATGGGGATGAGATGAATAAAAGCTACAATGACATGGAAACATCACAAAGCCACTATGACATGGAAACATCACATAGCTTGTCTGATAATGAGGAACATTACTTGGATGGAGACCATGGCATTGCGGAAGTAGTGTCCGGTGTACAAGTTAATGGATGGCATTCAAACAATGAATTGAACTCAAAAAGCTTCCCACCCCGAGTGATTAAACATGATGAACAATCCAGAGACTTGAGTTCTGAACAAAATCGAAATTCATAGGCGATATATGGACAGATGGGATCAAATGGAGCCTCAGAACTTGTGGAGGATCCAATTGGAATGCCACCAGGGGTATCATTTGTTTATCGAATAGATTACAAATTCTTTCTCATTATACTCCTTGATAACTTGCCTGTAGTCCCTTCAACAAAATTTCCATTATGCTTCTAACATTGGTTAGATTTCTGATTCGAATATGGAAATCGTTCTGTCATCTTTGACCCACTAATGTGTCATGGGATTAAAAATTGTCCCTGAAGGCTGAAATGAGGTGCAATGTGTGCTGGAGAGAACTTGAAGGGTGTGCCATATCGACCACTTGTGGCCACCTCTTATGTATCTGCTCACATATTATTTTTCTTTTATGTGCAGTTATACACTAACTTATTTTTCACATAGAAATAATGAAATTGGTTCTTGCATTTGGTTTCTTCAACATCAGGAAAAAGGCATGGAAGATGCCACTAAGATCCTTAACAATGATGCAGTTTGTCCCATTTGTGATCAAGTGCTTTCTAAAAGGTACATTTACCCCCTATTCTTAAAGCTCAAGTTGTCTGGAATGTAGCATATTGTCGATCTTTTTTTTTTAAATATGAAAAAATTCTTTTGTGGTGGTGGATTTTGATAAATAAATGATGGGTTCTGCTGGGCATGGTTGAACTGAAAATGAAGTTCAAATTGTAACTTCAATTTTGCATTTTATAGAACAATAATGTGTTAAAATTTTACTAATTACAAAAACAGTGGTATGTATGTCATGGCCTTGTTTTTCAGAAAGACACAATGCTTCATATTAGGTTTCCAAACCTTTACCAATTTGTTAGAATGAGTCATGCTGGAGTGACCTTAAGATTGGAACTCATATCGCACATCCTGACGTAAAAATGTGTAGGAACCATAGATATTTTTTGACTCATATCTTGATGAAAAGCAGCTATGATTTCTACACACTTTCAAGTCAAGATGTGCGATATGAGGTACAATCTTGAGGTCTCTTCAGCATTATTCTGTTAGAATGTTATCTTAGTCTGCAAATAGTTGATCCTCAGCACTATCACTACTGTCTAGGAGTGCTTCAGCTTTCATTTGCAGCACAGCCCACTTAATTTTTCTTTTATATGTAACTCTTTTTAAGTTCTGATCATCACTTACCCATTATTGTTTTCCAATCATCAGCCTTATGAAACCAGTGGATATCAATCCCAACAATGAGTGGATAAATGTAAGAAAACACTCCTCCATCTACAATTCTTTCCTTCTTTCTTGCATTCTATTCTAATCTACAGCTATATTTTCTGTTGTAGATGGCCATGGCTGGAATGTCTCCCCAAATATGTATCCTTCACCTTTTTCAAATCTTGGTTCACTGCTTAGAAAAGCTTCTTTAAATCCCCCTTATATACGAGTAGATTCTGTAAAGAAATTTAGTCTTTCTGTCTTCCTTGAACAAAGCTAGTGATGAAGAGTATATATATCGAAGCGTGATGTTCTTCATCGTGCAGAAGGAACTAGAGATGCAATACAAGATGAATAATATAGTTTCTTAATGTCAGCATAAATGTGAAACAATTCAAGAAAAATTTTCATACTGCACAGTAGAAAATGGCCAAAAGGTGTTAAAAAGCAAGAAAATGGCCACAATTAAAGATCACTTTCTCTCTTTTTTTTTTGTTTGGGGTCTGCATTTTATTTTATTCGTTAAAAGGGCAGGGCAATAGCTTCTTTAAAAACTTGTAGATAGTTTAGGAGTATCTGAAAATATTTGGAAAAAGAAATAGAGGTTGTGCTGGAGTGACCTCAAGATTTGACCTCACATAGCTCAACGTATGGATCTGATGTATTCCGGCTTCAAAAACTTAAGTGGTGTTAATGTTAATATTGTATTTAATGGTCCAAATGATGGTCATTAGACTTAGTTATATGGTCATGGAGTTCTTTCCCCATCATTTTAATTTCTTTGTTTTTGCAGGGACTGAACAACTATGGGAGTGACATGGTTGTTTCATGCCCAATTATACCTCTACTTTTTTCTTTGACAAGTAATTAGTTGGGAAATAAAGGTAACTCAATTGAAATTCCTTTCTAAACTAAATATGTTTAGTTTGAAGTGATCTGAAGATGCAAGTTTGTTTTTTAATGATACGAGTTTCTTTTGAAATTGCAGATAAGAAGAATGTAATGGTAATTATCATAATTACAGTTGTTATTGGAATAGTAGTTATCGTCAGTGTTGGAGTCTACACATACTTATATTGTAAGAGGGGGACTAAACAGAGAAGCAATAAAACAAGTGAAGAATTTGCAGATTCAAATATGCTAGGAGACAACCCAGATTTTGCAAATTTTCATTTTGAGATGATATCAATTGCAACAAGCAACTTTGATGATGGGAATAAGCTTGGGCAAGGTGGTTTTGAGCCAGTTTTCAAGGTATTAGTTGTTTTACTTGATTTCATTATCTTCTTAATTTTACTCCCTTAAAAGTAGGCAAATTAGAATTTCCTACTTATAAATGAAAATTAGCCTTAATAACACCCAACTAATTTAGTGAAGGGGTTTATTGTAAAAACTGGTTATTTTAAATAGATTGATGTTTGTTTCTAGGGAATATTACCAAATGGACAAGAAATAGCTGTACAAAGACTTTCTAAGAGATCTAGACAAGGTGTGGAGGAGTTCAAGAATGAGGTTGTGGTGATTTCAAAACTTCAACATAGGAATCTTGTTAGACTTTTGGGCTGTTGCATTGAAGGGGATGAAAAGATTTGATATAAAAGTTTGTATTATATAGGCTATTTTGATTTGAGTCGTGTTGGTGACACAAACGAAGACACAAAGGTGACAAAATGATGTGGTGTCATGCACATTACCGTAGATGCTTTTCCGCGAGTTACGAGTAAAAAGCATCTACGATTATGTGTGTGCCACCACATCATTTTTGTCACCTGTGTTATTCCAACATTTTCCTTTTGATTTATCTAATTCATTAATAATGTGAATTTTGAAATGCCTCTCCATATCATGAGAATGTTCTAGAGTAGTTCAAGGATGATTTCAGATGTGCATTAGGAAGATAATTTAGGAAATTAGTCCAAAGTTATTGATTTTTTTTATTTTGAATGAAATGTTTTGGGTGATATCATTTTGGTTTTTGTCTTGACCGAAACATTGCCCTGGAATGAGATTTTATACCTTGACCATATGCACCCTGTGGTTCTGAACTTCAGGTTCTTGCAACATTGGCTACAAATGCATTAACCAGCCACACACTGATCAATGAAAGTACTTAACTGTTTCTAATAACTGCTGCTGATGCGTGGTGCCACGTGGATATTCGTAAGGATGATATTGTTGCTTGACCCACTAATCTTGGCTGGATGATGGGCCCTTGGCTAGTTTAGGCTTCTCTATTGAATGGGGCTTCCATGGCTCTGTATAATGGATCTCCACTTGGTTCTGGATTTTTGCGAAGTTTGTACAGGTATTAACTTCTTTTTATATTTTTGACAAACTCATTCACTGCCATATGGGTCTCTCTACCCCCTTAGTAGGTCTTTCCATACTTTGTTTTCATGTTTTCTTGAGAATTTCTTAAGAATGTTAGTACATTTCTTTAATACTTGAAAAAAATGTTTTACCAATATATTGTTGTAGCCTTGTAGGAAACTCTAAAACATGGAAATTCAAACCCATGAGTCACAAACAAAATCAAACACAAAGTATTATTAATATTGAATTATATCATCATCATCATCATCATCATCATCATCATCATCACCATACTTAAGTATTATTAATATTTTTTTTCTTGATGATAAATCAGTCTTAACAGTTTTTGGAGATCTTACTGACAGACAAGTCTCTTGGACCGTGTTAATCATATTGAAATAGGTGATTAGGGGATATAAATGAACATACACCTTTATCTTTATTTGTTAAAATGGATGGTAACATAAAATTTTTTTTGGTTTATGCAATTGCTACTTATATAAAGTACCCACTCATTTGAGTACATTTGCTAATATTGATTAAAAGCTCAAGCAGCAAAAATTGGGAGCACACATCTGTACCAGGTTTACTTTTTTCCTCCATTATTGGATATCCATCCATTTTTTCCTACAAGTATGAATGAGTTCTCAATTAATTTATGTGATAGCATTAACTACTCAGGCATTTACATTAGTTGGTTAAATTATACAAAGTACAATTGACATGCTTCTGAGATAAGGTAAGAGGGAATTAGCTACTGTAGTCAGTGTAGTTACCCCCTGCCACACACACACACACACAATCACTTGGTGGATTGATTCAGAATCAGAGGCTTAACTAATTTGGGCATGTTCTATTGGTTACAAGTTCTCGTATTGGTCATAATCGAAACTGATTATAACTATTTTTGGATCCCCATATCCATTTCTTAACAGGGCATTTCTTGTTTATTGATTGTTTGGATGTTTGCTCTGATCCACCTAAAGATGATTTGAGAAGGAAATATAATGGGTGAATGGAGCAAGATATTGCAGTAGGTATGTTGTTTCCACAATGAAATTGAATAATTTTATATGATAACTTGTTTCTTCATTTTTTCTTTTTTTCAAACATGATTATACTTCATAGAGAATTATATATGTATTAGTAAGGAATGCAGATACACCATGATCTTACAGGGATTTTTTTTTTTTTTTTTGAATTATTTTTATTACCAGCGGTTTATAAACCGCCTCTAATGTATGCTTTTAGCAGCGAGTTCAACGAAATGCCGTTAATATTCTGTATTATCGACGGTTCATTAAAGCGCCTCTAATTCATAATTTACCGACGATTTCCAAGAAATGCCGTTACTATCCTATATTACCGGCGGTTTTTTAAGTGCCTCTAATTCATTATTTAACAGCGGTTCCAGAGAAATGCCGTTAATATAGTATATTACCGGCAGTTCTGCAAGTGCCTCTAGTACATTATTTCAGTGACGGTTTATATAAGAAGCGCCGTTTTTATTATGTATTGCCGGCTGTTTATAACCGCCAGTAATAGAAAATACACGGAGTACAAGAAAGTTTTATCGGTATTTTATAATCGCCAGTAATTTGGTCCTAAAACCGCGGGAAAAAACATATTATTGCTGGTGGTTCTATAACCGCCGCTATAGCTTTCCTCGATGCCTCAATTGCAAGTTAAAAAGCTAACTGCTGTTGAGATATAATACCGACGCTTTCTTAGCGTATGGCGGCAATTTAAAAACGCTGGTGAAGACCATTTATTTTGTAGTGTTGGTCAAGTCTAGTAGAGATGAAGATTGAGGCCAAAATCTTCAATGGGCTATTTGGCTATGTATGATAGGTTTTATTGGAGTTTTCAACTTGACTCGACTCTGTGGATATCCAAGACGTGTCAACTTTTAAAACTAAGATTTTAACATTTAAAAGATTTTTATTTGACATCCTAATTAGGGCTACTGCAAGTCCGGCGGGTTGGGGTTCAACATATGCCCTATGCCCAACCCGCTCCCGTACCGAACCAGACCTCAGGCATGAAATGTTCACCCAGGTCCAACCCAAGTCAGACTGGTCAGGTTGATCGGGTTGGCCTGGTTGGTTCACTCCTCATTAATGCTAGATAATTTTGTGATGACAAGGGCTTATAAAAGGATAAGTGAAATGTAAAAATTGTAAATTTACAATTATTTGTCCTAAATGTGCATTTCAAAGTTTATAAGCATGAAATTATAAAGAAGAAAATGATAATGAATAACTAAAGTTTCAAATGTGAATTGTGAATGAGGAAAAAACAAAGATATTGAAGATACTTTTAAAACTATAGTCGCATTTAGTTTGGGTTCGGGCAACCCGATGCCTATGCGTGAACCCTACCCAATTCTTTCTTGAACCCATGTTCATCTTACCCAGACCTGACCAATGGTCGGGTTCAACCCATCGGATTTGTGTTTGGACCACCCAAGTTGCAGCCCTAATCCTAATATGTGTAGAGGGCCAATAAAGGCTTTCGGCCAAGTTGTCAATGGGCTTTACTAAGCCTACGATAGATGGGCCTTTAATGGGTTAGGATCAAACACGATTTTGGCCCACAATCTTACATCATAATCAACCGATAATCGTCATCAACATTCCTCAAAACTCTGGCCAAGCCATTATCCTAATCACTAAAATTCTCTTTTTTCTGCATATTGGTACACAAATAATTAACCATAAAAACTCTCAACTGCATTATATATATCATCAAAGCGTGTTATCCTTAAGATTTACGGTCGAGTAAATGGATTTGTAGTTCAATTTTGTTTAGCATTTTGTCTTTAGTTTTTCATTGATTTAGAAGGTGTAAAGGTAGAGAAAATCAAGTAATTAATTTGATTGTAATCACAGATGACCATGGCCAAGGGGAGCGTGTAATTAATTTAAAAGTTCAGGATAAATTACACTTTAATCATCTATGTTTTGATGTAATTCCCCGTTGACCCCTCCACGTTTTGACAATTTCACTTGCCACGCCTATGATAATCTAATCAACTCACTCAAATCCACTTTCGGGTATGTTTGATTGCATGGAAAGTCACTTTCCATGGAATTTGAAATCCATGGAAAATTAGTTGTGGAAAATAGGTAGGGTTGGAAAATCAAATTCCATTGTTTGATTTCACTTGGTTAAAATCATAGAAAAATATGAGAAAAAAGAAGAAAAGGAGAAGGAGGAAGAAGATGAGAGGAAAAAGAAGATGACGAGGAAGAGGGAGGGGGGAGGATGTGGTGATGGTGACGACGAAGGTGGCGGCGGCGACGACGACGGCAACGGTGGCTGCGGCGACGATGACGACAGCGACGGTGGCAGCAGCGACGAAGATAAGTGAGGAAGATGGGGGGAGAACGTAGTGGTGGTGGTGGCGGTGGCGGAAGAGGTGAGGAATGGAGAAGAAGGTGAAGAAGAAAAAGAAGAAGAGAGAGAGAAGGTGGTCGGAGACGGAGCCGACGACGACGATGGTAACGACAGCGATGACGATGACGGCGAGGTTAGTGTAATGGTAGTGGTGGTGGTGGTGGTGGTGGTGGTGGTGGTAGTGGTGGTGGTAGGGAAGAATTGAGGATGGAAAATATGGGTGGATTTCATTTTCCCACCCATATGGGTGAGAAAGTGAAATCCATGATTTAGTGGACTTTTTGAATGAGGTGGAAAATGAATTTCCATTTCCATGTGCAATCAAACACTTGAAAAATGTTATTTTCCATGGAAATTGATTTTCCACCCTATTTTCCATGTGCAATCAAACATACCCGAACATGTACTATCTATTAAATCTGTGATGTTAGATTAGAGAAAATGAATAGAAAAGAATATGAAATAAAATAACAATAAATTACAAATACTGAAAAAACAAAATTTTAATTTTTGAAAAAATACAATTTTAATTTTTAAACAAAACGGAGCTTGTATTAGACAAAATAGCCTTAAGACAGATTTCCCGCCTGGAATGTGTTAATAGTCTTTGGACATCTATGTTGTAGGGTACAATACTCCACACGTGCACAAGACAGCACTCTTAGTGTACACATTCAATTGAACTTGTATTGTGGTTTGTACTCTCAAAGACATACGGAAAATCTCTTGAAAACCAAAGACACTATGCAAATAAAAATATCTGAAAATTGAATGATGCAATAGAGAGAACAAAATGAGAATTTATAGAATTAAAAATGTCTCTTTGGACAATTACTAAGAATAGTGAAAATGTACATTAAAAGTGGTTATTCGAACAGACACCTATGTATGTAGAAAATGTGCTTTGGTTGTGATTATTTGAACATACATATTTATTAAGGATGTCCCTGATAGAACAGTTATGAATTGTGACTCAACGAGTTCAACTCATTAGATAAATTAATTTAAGTAAAAAAACCCCAACAAATTTTAGTGAAAATAGGCCTTTCACGTGAAGTATAAATCCAAGATTCCTTCCGTCCCTCCCATACTCGCGTATCACATGCACACACGCACTAAGATTTTTCAAATCAATAGATCAAAATCCCTTTAAAATCCATGGGTCATCGTATGCATGTGGGATTTACCCATATCTCTCTCACATTCATTATACTATGTGAGAATTTCTATATAAGAGGTACACTCTTTACTTGTTTTTATCCGATGTGGGACTAAATCATTTCTATTACAAATTAAAAAATAAATCACTTTCACTTCTACCTAATAATGGGATGAATCCCAGATTTTTCCAATTGTTTTTGCATAAAAAATTAATTTTAAATTTTATACAGACAAGTTCACCTTTTTAAATATATTATTCTCTTTTATAGACAAAAATAAAACCTTAATGGACAAAAACTATATATTTTACTTAGAGTCAAGCTGGTCTAACTACTAACTTAATAAGATTCATATCTTACTTACTCTAAGGGTCATTGTACCTGATGAATCGCCATATAGCAATCCATAACTAAGGTCATTGTGGCCCAGATGGATCACCTCCAATGATGAAAAATAAGTTTTTTTATTTTATTTTATTTTTGAAATCTGTCCTTCAATGTTCTTGGTATTTTGTCCTCAACAACTCTGAGGCATGGGATCATATTTTAGGCCGTGTTTGTTTGTCCTATTTTTCAGTGCTTATTGCTAAAAAAATTAAATTCAGCACTTTTTGTAAAAATAGCATGTTTGTTTACTCTATATTTTCAACGCTTATTGCTGAAAATAAGTGAAAAAAATTCAATATTATTTTGATGCTGAAAAAAAGTACTGAAGCGGTAAGCACTTCGCTTTTTTCGACACGGACAAGTATGCCTTTCATTTTTTTGAGCATGGACAAGTATGCCCTTATTTTTGAAAGGATATTACCTCTTATATCCCATGGATAAGTATATAAGTACTTCACAAATTAATAAACCCACACCATGGCTAAATTATTTTGTCTTATATGAGTTAAAAGTTTTGGAATAAGTTGATTTTTGATGAGAATGATCTCTACAATGAGGAGATCATCCTCACCAAAAATCAGTATATCCTGAAACTTTTAACCCTGTCAAAACAAGTTCAATAACCGTAAATCGTCCATTTAAAAAAAAAAAACTATTTTTGATGAGTTAAAAGTTTCAAAATGTACTAATTTTTGGTGATGATGATCTCTAGACTATATAGACTATCCTCACTAAAAATTTACTCATTCCAAAAACTTTAACCCATATAAAACAAAAAAAATTGGCTATGGTGTGGGTTGCCCTTATTAATTCATAGAGTGCTTTTATAATTACACATCCTTCATTTCCATCGAAAATTATTCATCCAAAATTAAGTTCTTTTAATGTTGATTTCAAATTTTGGTGACTTGTATGACATTATTATTTTTAATTTGAAATTTGTGGGCTTTTATAAATAGAAATTATTATTAATAAATTGAAGATTTGAGTATTATTTATTATTAAAAAATAAATTGTATTTTAATTTTATAAGAAATAATATATTTTATTGTGTTTGATAAGAAATAGACATTTGAAACATACAAGCAATGAATAATATGATTGTAAGGGTAACAAAGACAATTTACCAGTTTCAGCAATGTATAACAAACATGATTCAGCATTTAAACAAACAACTTTTTCAGCACTTAAATTCAGCGCTTATAAGTTTCAGTGCTTAATGCTATTCAGCACTTATTTTTTTCAGTTTAACAAACAACACCTTAGTTGAAAACCAAGTCCTATGTAGCATTTTTGTCTTATGAAAATCTTTTAAAACAAAAAATATATATTAAATGGGCTAATATGGTTAAATAACATTGAAAAGTTAATGCTGTTTCAGATGGGGGAGGTAAGTGCAATTATCATAAAGTTAAGGGTTCAATGCTGAATTAGATCAAACCATAGGGGATTAAAGTATAATTTACCCGAAATCAAAACACCAACTATTAATGTTAGACCTTAGTCATGGGAGCTTTCTGATGTCGCTCCCTAACCTAGCACTGATGGTTTGTAAGCTGATATTTCTGTGAGCCATGATAATATGACACCCCTCTCCGAATCAAGCCCCCTACGCCCCCATCAGAGATTCGTATAAGAAATTTTTTTTATGATTATGTGTATCCCGAGGCAAATGATCTACGATTCTATGATGGGGCGTTAGAAAATTATTACACTTTCTCTAATTTTGGATACCACTTCCACAGTTTAAAAATCCAATCTCCATGACTTTGTGTCATCTGTCATGTTATTAATTTATTTTTCTTTTTTATGTGCTAAAAAAAAGTACTAATTGTAATGGAGTATTGGTGATTATAAGAAGTACAATATTTACAATGTTGTAATATACAAAAATTAAAATGTTATTAAAATTGCAAAATTCATGGGAAAACTTCTCAAGTTAAAAACCCTTTCAATTGTTTAAAATACATTAAATATTAATTATTAGTAAGTCATGATATAATTGATTAATTTACTAAAAATTTGTGTATTAGTTAAACCATGGGAAAAGAGAGATGAAACACAAAAAGCTTAATTAATATTTTATTGTTACTTTTAAATTGAAAAAATAAAATTTTATCAAATACAAAAAGAAAAAAAAAATTCAGAGCTGAGCGAGTAAGGATAACCACAAACCTGGTTAATGATTCTGTCTGTGGTCCAACTTGACCTTATTGCTTCACGAGCTATTGTGAACAAATATTTCTTATTTGCCCAAGTGAAGGCTCTTGATAGAACTGCCAATATTGTTCAGAATTAGAAATTTCGAGCTGTCTTGAGTGAGTGAGTGAGTGCGGGGGGACCTCATATATATGAGAATCTGTATTTTGATGATAATTGGATCCATGAGGATTTTAAATCATAATTCTAAGTCATAGTTATCTCAAGTGTTGAGAAAGGGCACTATAACAGGAATGGGCTTGATAAGGAGATCATTGCTGTTAAATTTTATATAATAATAACAGAATTATATATATATATATATATATATATATATATATATATAGGGTCAGGTTCAAGGGCCATATGAGAAAACATTTGAGAAAACTTTCGTTTTTCAAAAAATTTAAAATATGGGTTAGAAATTTTGGATTGAGCTGATTTTTTGTGAGGATGATCTCTATGATGGAAAGATCATCAAAAAAAAAAAAAATCAGCCCAATCTGAAACTTCTAACCCCATTAAAAGTGATTTAGAATGTGGATCGTCGATTTTTTACCAATTTTTATCACTAATTTGTAAATCACTTTTGATGGATTTAGAAGTTTCTGATTGAGCTGATTTTTTGTGAGGATGATCTTCTCATCATAGTGACCATCCTTGCAAAAAATCAGCTCAATCCAAAACCTCTAACCCTTATTTTGAAAAACGAAAGTTTTCTCATATGTTTTCTTATGCCCTTGAACCTGACCCATATATATATATATAGGGTCCCGTTCGGCACCCTAAGTTTTACCACACACTTTAGCAAACGCGTTTTGTCCTACATGGATTGGAAATTTCGGAATGGGCTGATTTTTGGTGAGGATGATCTCTATGGTGAGGAGATCATCCTCACTAAAAATCAGCTCATTCCAAAACTTCTAACCCCATCAAAAATGATTTACAAAAAATGGACGGTCCACGATTTTTCAACTTGTAAACATGGGGCTAAACATTTCGGAATGGGCTGATTTTTTTTTTTTTTGGATGATCTTTCCATCATAGAGATCATCCTCACAAAAAATCAGCTCAATCCAAAATTTCTAACCCATGTAGGACAGAAAACGTTTGTCAAAGTGTGTGGTAAAACTTAGGGTGCTGAACATTTCCCATATAGGGTCTCGTTCGGCACCCTAATTTTTACCACACACTTTAGCAAACGCGTTTTGTCCTACATGGGTTGGAAATTTCGGAACTAAAAATTAGTTCATTCCAAAACTTCTAACCCCATCAAAAATGATTTACAAAAAATGGACGGTCCATGATTTTTCAACTTGTAAACATGGGGCTAAACATTTCAGAATGGGCTGATTTACGGGGAGGATGATCTTCTAATCATAGAGATCATCCTCACCAAAAATCAGCCCATTCCAAAACTTCTAACCCATGTAGGACAGAAAACATTTGTCAAAGTGTGTGGTAAAACTTAGGGTGCTGAACATTTCCCATATATATATTATATGTACTATTTTATGAACTCCATCAATGAGGATGTGAAATCATCGTTCTATTCATATAGCTCTTTACAGTGTTGGGAATGGGTACCACATTGGGAATGGGAGTATTAATGATGATTTCTTGTTGGGTAAAGATTTTTTGCAACAAAATTCTATGAAATTTTCATTTACGTCACTCATAAATATTTTAACGAAAGAATCACCATTGTATTAATTCAGCCTTGATTTGGGTTGCTACTTCATTCCTCCCCTTTTTAAATGAGTCGTGATAATATAATACAGTTTTGGCACATGCACTTGACATTTTTACTCATAACTCAACAAACGCTTAACATGTGGCAAGAATGACATCAACCATAGAGAGATTCTTTCTCTTGTCCGTTGTCGGCATCTTTATTTTTTTAGATTTTAAATCTTAAAAAGGATTGTTGGACCCACATTGATAATCACATTTACAGTCTAACAACACGGTCTTTTAGATTTTATAAAAATATTCATATTAAAAAATATTTATATATATTAAAATAATATTATTTTTTAAACTTGATCTAAGTTGTTGAAAATGAAAGACTAACGAGCATTCAAATTTTAAAATAAAATTCAATGGTAAAAAATATAATTTTTTTTTAAAATTCATATAATTTTGTTATCTACAATTATATTACATCAGATCATATTTTTAATGTCACGAAGTGATCAGATCAAAAAATTTTCTTTATTTCACAATGAATAGGAGAGAGAAAATGGCGTCAACTGCGTTAACCACAAACTGTCATCATATTATCAAAAAATCATTTTACACATCACAAAGTGGTCCATGGAGACGAATGTTTGAATCACATCTAAATAGATCTCCTCGCACAAAAATAAATAAATATTCTTAAGGGTCCATCAAGACAAATGTCTTCGACCACATCTAATTAGATCTTCCCACAAAAAGAAAAGAAAAAAAAAAAACAGTACTATTGGTGATTTCTATTTGTCAGATCCATGTGTCTTTTACATAGAGTACATCAGCACGTCAGGTAATATGGGATAAATGCTTCAACAGTACTATTGGTGATTTCATTTATAAGCCCCAAATTTAGATGGTTACTTTATTCTTTATCTTTTAAGTTAAAGAGCACATGGAATACGCATATTAGAGATATGTACAGTTATGTATCCCGAGAAAAAAGATCTATGATTCTGGCCTATGCCACTTCATATTAGAACCACCTTAAATTAGGCTTCCCATAAATTTAAAAAATATATATATATATATAAAATAAATAAATAAATAAAACTTTAATTGATGAGGATGATATCTCCTTGTTAATAATTGAAAAAAAAAAAAAAAAAAACAACAAAAAAAATTCACGATTAGATCCATATTTTTATTCTTGCATTTAATTAATAAAAATTTATACTTATAAAAAAAATTTCCTTTAATAATATAATTTGAGACTTACACTTAGTTAAATGGTATAATATTAGATTTACTCTAGTTTTGATTGATTCAAATCTAAAATGCATGAAAATGAATAGTTAAATAATGCAGAAAGTTTAATATCAGACTCTAATATGAAAATTTATTGTGATTGACTTGGAGAATCTAGAGAATATAAATCAAAGAGATTAATTATGAAGCCTATGCCAAAAAAATAGAAAAAAAAAAAAAGGAAACTCATAGAATGGACCGATCCATTGGGGCAAAAAGGCTTGTTATACTTTTTTTTTTTGTTAGGATTTCTGACTTGAGTGGCAAACTGTAATTTATAGCTACTCTTGTCCATATGCAAGGTGGGCTCAATACAAGTTGAGGTTAAAGTGAATATTATAAATGAGACTTTCTTGATATTTAATTTACAGTAACACTTTCCTAACTAACATAGTGAGTAAAAAGGGTTTACTAAGTCTCATCCACTGTCAAAAAGTCCTCAAGATGTGTTGTTTCGAATCTCAATGTCATTTTAACAATGGATGAGGCTTAGTAAGCCCTTTTCCCCTTCACTATGTCAGTAAGACTGGTTGGACTCCTTAATTCATTAATAAAATTAATATTAATTAACTCTCTATATAATAGAATGTTTTTTAAGGCCTTTTAGCATAAAATTTTTATATTTTTATGGCAATGGCAAGAAAGGACACCTTTCTTTTAATATTTAAAATACGACTATTTGCTACAGTAACTCATGATTTTGAACAAAAATGCTCTCATATATAATTTCTCTAATAAATCTTTAAAAAATAATCGTCTAAATTGTAAATTCCTCCCTTCCAACATTTTATACCATAGAAATAAAGAGATAAATAGAGAGAGAGAGAGAGAGAGAGAGAGAGAGAGAGAGAGAGAGAAGCTCATTTTCTCTACTAAAAAGTTATTGGAGTTCACCAAAGAGGCTCTAGATTTGAGGAACAATGTTGAACCTTGTAGATCTTTGTGTTCTCATGTTTGATTTATGATCTATTGAAGATATCCATCTAGATTATCAAATTTTCCTCTATTTCCTTCAATTTTTTTTTTAAATCATTTATAAATTCTTATAATCATGATACATTTCTCGTCCATAGTTGTAAAGATAGAAAATGATAGCAAAAAATTGTGATTTTACAGAATTTATATGGTTCATAAAATTAACATAGCGTCGAACCTCAATGTTAGAATGTATTATAGTTAGCGTCGAGCCTCAATTGTACTTATGGTCGAGGTTCGACGGTGTGGACATTCACAAAAATTTCTATAAGTGAAAAATATCCACATCGTCGAACCTTAATAATAAGTAGTGTTGCAGCTTAACACTATATATAATAAATTCTAGCATGAAGGTTTGAAACTAGGTAAATTTTAGGAACACCATAAAAATTTCATGAAATCAAATATTTTTTGCTACTATTTTTCATTGAGAATTTTAGCTAATGATTTCAAAAGTAAGAAATCTGAGAAAATAAGGACGCTTTCAAGTATTATTCCAAATAAGGCGCTTTGCTAGAGTCTCCACTTGAAATGGATATAAATGCCCCTTCAAGTTGATCATACTTGTTTTTTCTTCTCTCTCTCTCTTTGCCGAAAAAAAAGGGACAATGACTTTGAAGGATTATTTATTGAGAATATGTACCAAATAGTCCCCTAGTAAAGAATACAAATCATTTAAGTCTCACTTAATAAAATATTAGTCTATTAAGAATCTTTTAAAGATTTAAAAAAAAAAAAAAAATTGAAATACCCTTTTAACAACCTTACAAAGTATTTGATCTAAAACTATAGAAAGTCAAATAAAAAACTTGGAACAATATATTTGGTTATATATATATTATTTGACTCATTTGTATCGACTTGTTAATTTTTTAGTTGAATCAATTCAATGAATATTCAAGGCAAGTTTTAAAATTATATTTTAATTATTTAAAATTATTTATATATTTTAATAAATCTAGAGTAGATAGACCAAAGCAGTTTGATGATGATCATACTCGTCTCCATCATGATCATTGGTGTTGTCATCATCATATATGTGATTTAAAGATTACTACTTTTAGTAAAAGAAATAAGTTTTTTTTTAATTGATCTATAGGAGACGACCATAGTTTAAGGGGCATGTCACTATAAAATTTAGGAGTAGCTCAAATATTCTCAAATAAACATGTTTCTTTAAACTTTAAAATTTATTGAAACGATAATTATGGTATTTTCACGTCAAAAATCCTTTTTAAATTAATATTTGATAAATTTGGTACTAAAGACTCCATAGTTCTTTATAAGAGATTTTTTAGTATATATTTTCAAAAATAGGTTTTTGTGGTCATTGTCTCAAAGAAACAAACAGATCTACATCGTCTCCCTACCTCTCTCTCCCTCTGCCTCACTCACAATAAATTCTAACTCCCTTTGTTTTTTGAATAATTGGAATCCATTTTGAAAGCAAGGGTTTTAATGATGTTAGCAATAATACATCATAAAAATGAGTATTAGGATTTAATGAGAGTAACCTGACTGCATTCTTCAGAGAATCCAGTGATTTTGAATGTGGAATTCAGTTCAAGGTAACATGGCCTTGGATGGAGGGAAAAAAATAAACTACAAATAAGAGTTGTTTGATGGTTTAAATCCTACTGAATCGAATCCAATCCAGTTGTTATTGGAATGGAGTTGGATTCCACTTATGGATCAGCCCAATCCGATTCAAGAGACTGCCAAAATACAACCCTAAACAATGGATTAATTGAGAGGTCATTGACTTGCCTTGAAAGAAAAAAAAAAAAAAAAAAAAAATTAAAACCATAAAAATTTCATCCAAGTAAGACAATAGTTTATTATGATGGTAAACATCCACCTAAAAAAAGTTAGTGGGCAACATAGCTGATCATCAGAAATGAGACTTAGGTTGCCTGTGATAACCATGGTTAAAGATCATATTAATTGATATATCACCATTATTTTCATGTAAGAGAGGCCCAAAGTTGAGAGCATGACAATCTAAGGTCTTAAGTTGCCAATCAGAACCTAAAAACCAGATCTTGAATCCATGATATCAAAGATACAAATTTCTTTATAATCTTACTATCATCATCACCACTATATATATGTACAGGGGACGGTTCATGGGACATAAGTAAAAACATATGAAAAACACAATGGTTTTTCAAAATATGGGTTAGAAGTTTTGGATTGAGCTGATTTTTTGTTAAGATGATCTCTATGATGAAAAGATCATCCTCACAAAAAATCAGCCCAATCTGAAACTTCTAACCCCATCAAAAGTGATTTAGAATGTGGATCATCGATTTTTTACCAATAATTAGTAACAACTTTTTATGGACTTCGAAGTTTCAAACTGGGCTGATTTTTTGTGAGGATGATCTCTATGGTAAGAAATCAACTCACAAAAAATCATAGAGATCATCCTCACAAAAAATGAGCTCAATCCAAAACTTTTAACCCATATTTTGAAAAATGATTGTTTTTACATATGTTTTTACTTATGTCCCAAGAAGTGCCCCCATATATATATAGATTCGCGTTCCCCTGCCAAATTCTCAAATCAACATCCATTCAATTGTTTTCAGACGTTAGATCAATATAGATCGTGCTATTTTAATTACTTAAAACTTTCATCATTTAGAAACACCTCCCCACAACTATAATTATTCAAATCAAATTTCTCTCTTCCCCATTATCTTCTCTTTTCTTCTCTTCTACGACTCAAACCCTAACCATCTCCATCATTTACTCTCCATTCACTGACAACGACACAAATCAGGCGAAGGAATCAAGCAGGAAAAATCCAATACGTATTTCAGCTTCATCTCCATCGTTTGCTCTTGTCTTTTCCTCTCTATTGCGACGATGACGACTCACTACCATTTCAGCCATTGCGACGAAGAAGATGGAGACGTGCAGACGAACATTACTACTCCATCTCTGTGACATTACTGACCTTAACGACAATGACAGACAAAAATACCCATCTCAATCTCGTCTTCTTTATCTCTACCATATGTGATTGTTCATATCAAGTTGACTTTGACAAAGCTATACTGGTACACTTCTTCCAATTTTGATTTGTTTATTTCTTTTAGAGTTGAACAAAAACCAATTTCAACAACTTTAGGGGATTTATAATAGCTACAATGCATCTCTCGATGAATCTTGATTTTTTTCCCATAACATCCAACAAATTCCTCATGTAGAATTAGCGATGGTTTTTTTTTTCCTTGATCTCACTATCTTGATTTTAGTTAAAGGAGTTATCAATTTTCTAAGTTCTGATTTTTATGTCATAAATAAATAAATTCTCGGCATCTTCTTCATCTCTGCCATATGTGATTGTTCATCTCAGGTCGAGTTTGATGAAGTTCATCTCACAGGTATGATTTTTAGTTGCTTTTTCAACTTTTTCTAGATGATAATTATTCCATCAAATATTGTTGAAGATGAGAATGGGGTTAAGGGGTTGATGCACTCCACATGCCTTAGGAGTTGTTTATAAGCTTAATCTCCTTTCCTTCACCAAGAAGATCTATTAATAGATTAAAAAAAATTGCTTGATAATTCCACATTTTCCATCTGGGGTTTGTTTCAATTTTTATGTAGAATGTGGGTCTTTCAAAGAGTTGATGTTTGGGCTGTCATGGTTATTTATTGCTGAATTTTTTTTTTCTTTTTGATATCTTCTTCACATAAATATTAATTCGTCTAATTTCATTTTATAGTATACATATAGAAATACAAAACATTGAGGTTGGATAAATGTTCATTTACCATTTTGTTTAATTTATTTATGTTTTCCTTAGAGCTTTGATTAATACAAGTTCTCATTTAGTTTAAGTGTATTTGTGAATTTCTACTTGTTTTGTAGTTCTTCAGGTTAATATTTAGGCTTTTGAATCTCTACATTTACACTATTAGGCGGCTCAATAATGAATAACTCGCATCTTGATAAATGGTCCCAACATAATTTTATCAAACTTTCTCACTTAATTGCACTTTAGATTCATGAGTAATGACATTTTGGTTCCTAATATGAAGATATTGGTTATTTCTTCATTTAAATATTGGTTCTACCAAATCTTCATCTTGAGAAGATAGGGCAAAAATCAAATGAGCATTATATTTTACTTGACAAAGCCTTATTCATGTATTTGGAAAGTTTGAGGAAACCTTTTTGAAAAGTCAACGCACAAGAGACCAACCACACAAGTATGAGGCTAGGATTGTAGTTTTCATAAATGGTTTAACATCCCATAAGAAGACCGACCACGTACTAGTACTATAGTGACAATTAGGACATATGACTTTACAACTTACAATAGGACAAAGGTTCAAGTTGCTCTACTGTGGGTGCATCGATATACCTTTTAGGGTCACGTGATCAAATAGTACTGATGCCCTGGAATTATGGTTTTCATGAATGACATCGCATCCCACGAGGAGATCGAGTCACGCACTAATACCACATTAACTATAAGGGACATGCAAGTGTGTAATGCATCATAAATTAAATGTGCTAGTGATGTGTGCAAATAGGGTGGGATGCGCTTGGAGCATTTTTTGGATAAATAGGCCCATGGGCTAGTCACATAACCAAAGTATGGATATAAATATTGATCAAAAAACATAAAAATATCCATAACATCAAGATCAAGATTTATGCATGCACATCAAAGATGTATATCAATTAGGATCATGGCATATCAGATAGGCCATCAATCATGATAGTATAAAAATAATACTAAGCAGAGATGGGCACAAGAAAAATCATTTTTTTAGGGACATGCTTGGCAAACCTTCTTGTTGAATTTTTAATACAAATTCCCTTACTTTATTAAGTTTGTTACCTAAGAAACTTTAGAGTAAGAATTTGGCTAGCTTGATTAACCCAACAAGATATCTAATCTTACTAAGAGTCATTCACCACAATGACCATCCAATGCCACAATTTTCATGGAGAATAAAAAAAAGAAAAAAAAAATGGATCTAAGAATAAAACAAAACTTAAAAGGAAAATTCATCTTTTTTTTTTCTTAGATCCAAGGCTTTTTAAAATGGACGACTCTTTAAATTCCATATTTAGAATTAAATTTCAGCAACGAAGAATATATATATATATATATATAGGGGGCGGTTCAAGGGCCATATGAGAAAACATATGAAAAAACTTTCATTTTTCAAAATAAGAGTTAGAGGTTTTGGATTGAGCTGATTTTTTGCAAGGATGGTCACTATGATGAAAAGATCATCCTCACAAAAAATCAGCTCAATCAGAAACTTCTAAATCCATCAAAAGTGATTTACAAATTAGTGATAAAAATTGGTAAAAAATCGACGATCCACATTCTAAATCACTTTTAATGGGGTTAGAAGTTTCAGATTGGGCTGATTTTTTTGGATGATCTTCCCATCATAGAGATCATCCTCACAAAAAATCAGCTTAATCCAAACTTTCTAACCCATATTTTAAAATTTTATAAAAAACGAAAGTTTTTACATATGTTTTCTCATATGGCCCTTGAACCTGACCCATATATATATATATATATATAGGGAAATGTTCAGCATCAAACATTTTGACAAACATTTTGGCAAAACATGGGTTAGAGGTTTTGGAATGAGCTGATTTTTGGTGAGGATGATCTCTACGGTGAGGAGATCATCATCACCAAAAATCAGCCCATTCCAAAACTTGTAACCCCATCAAAACTGGTTTACAAACAATGGACAGTCCACGATTTTTCAACTTGTAAACTAGGGCTAGAAGTTTTGGAATGGGCTGATTTTTGGTGAGGATGATCTCCTCACCGTAGAGAACATCCTCACCAAAAATCAGCCCATTCCAAGACCTCTAACCCATGTTTTGAAAAATGTTTTGCCAAAATGTTTGTTGCTGAACGCCCCCCATATATATATATATATATATATGGGTCCCGTTCAGCAACAAACATTTTGACAAACATTTTGGCAAAACATTTTTCAAAACATGGGTTAGAGGTTTTGGAATGGGCTGATTTTTGGTGAGGATGATCTCTATGGTGAGGAGATCATCCTCACCAAAAATCAGCCCATTCCAAAACTTCTAGCCCCAATTTACAAGTTAAAAAATCGTGGACCGTCCATTTTTTGTAAATCATTTTTGATGGGGTTAGAAGTTTTGGAATGGGCTGATTTTTGGTGATGATGATCTCCTCACCGTAGAGATCATCCTCACCAAAAATCAGCCTATTCCAAAATCTCTAACCCATGTTTTGAAAAATGTTTTGCCAAAATGTTTGTCAAAATGTTTGTTGCTGAACATTTCCCTATAATATATATATATATATAATATATATATATATATATAGTTACTTCAAAATTAAATGAATTTCATCATCTAGAAACCTAATGGCATTGGATCATTCTTTTCGGTGCCAAAAATGAACTCAATGTCCCTTAGTAAGAATGAAATTTTGCTAATTTAGTAATACTAGCCTTACTAATTTGAAATCAACAAACTCTTGCCACCAGGAAAATTTCCTTACTAAACTTAAAGTAGGCCCACATCATATTGAAAATAATTAAATACCTATTGGGAATATGTCTAACCTTTTAGAAATGTCTAACCTTTTAAAAACTGGGGCCAGATCACTATTTTCTCATGGTTTACAAGCGTCTAACCTTTAAAAAAAAATGTGGATTCCAACCCAAGTTTGTTTGCTGTGTAACATTCTTCAAGAAGTAAAAGAATTTTTTGATACACATTGTAAACAAATAGATCTGTCATGTAATAAAAAGTAAGGCCCACTCCAATGTTTATTAAATAACAAACTTACAAAGAATTGCAACATATAGGTCTATGCTAGTAAGTCCATTTCTTTTCTATTTTTTTTCACCATTCTTCTTGCAGTTGCTAACAACACACACACACTTTTTGGTTTTTTTTTTTTTTTTTTTTGGCTCTTTTTAGTTTTGCTGCCAAAGAACACACTCATGTTTTTTTTTCCAAGAACTTAATGATCAAACCTTGCTGCCCTCTTTTATTATTTGCTATGATGAAAGAGTCTATCTTTTTTAGAACTCTTTGTTTTTTTATTTTTTCATTTTTCTGATCTTTCTCCTCTCATTCTTGATGCGCATGATCACAACACATTGACCTTCCTAACTGCACCTTTCCCTGTTGCAATAGCTACTAATGACTCCCATCTCTATTTTATTTTTCTTATTCACTTTGTTATTCCTTCTCTCTCTATTTTTATCCTGCTATCCTCATTTCATTATTTTTTTGAAAATCTTAAATTATTTTGGTGACCCTCGATTGGATCAGTGAAAAAAAATTTCAAAAAGAAAATACCCAAAAACTAAAAAACCAATCAAACAATCTAAAACCGTGCCAAAAGAATAAAAGGTAAAATAAAATAAAAACTATGTCAATTTTGCAATGCATTAATATTTGGGATTTTCAAGTTTTATCCTCAAGCAGTCCCCAGTGGAGTCGCCACTAAAAGTGCCCTCAATCCGTAGGTGCAAATCTATTTTTTTTGGGGATTCGTCACTTAGTTTTTATGGTCTAAGAACCAAAAATGACTCTAAACGTATAAAAAACACAAAACTACAAAGAAATTGTGGCTACGAGGATTAGGTTATGGGATTGGAAGGTATTAGACACCAATCCCGCCCGACAAAAGTTGGATTCTACTTTTTTCAAAAATTTACATTACAAAAATTGTTTAAATCTAGAATAAAGATAAGAAAAACTACCTTCATTTTTATCTAAGTGATTGTGATGATTAGTTCCCTCAGAAACTAGTAGTGAGCATTCCTTATGTGAATCTTCTCGATTTATCTTTATTATAGATCTGCCCCCAATCTCTAAGATGAGACATTATTTTCTAGATCTGAATATTTTTTCTAACTGTTTAAAGTGTTTTTTTATATAAAGGTTTTTAAGTATTTTTAGATTGAAAAATAAGGTTTGAGAGTTAGGTATTAACTTGGGCTCTAGATTTAGGGTTTTAAAAAAGTTTTAGAGAGTTTTTGACATTTGTTTTCTACGATTTCTCAAGACCTGCAAGATTGGGTAGTAGAGTTCCCTTTTTAAAGAGCTTTATTGATAAGATTAAGGTTTGATTATATCTCTTTTAGATAGAGTCTATCTCTAATTAATCATTTAAGTGGTTTAGATAAAATTTCAATTAGGTTTTATTTTCATTTTTTGACTTATGTAAAATAAATTTTTTTTTTAAACTTTTGGAGAACCTCCCAATAATGGATTCTTTATTAAATTATTTTAAATTCTTTGAGACCTTTTGGTGAAGGGTTCTTTATTAAATATCAAGTGTGCCCCACTTGAATAAATGGGCCGCCACTTGAAATTTGGCTCATAGGCTTAATTAATTGAATTTACTTGTTCAAAAATTTTAATTTAATTTATTAAGATTTCACTTTACATTAATTAATATTTTAATTATTAGTTTTAGATTTTTGAATTTTAGGATTGAAAAATTATCATTTTGCCCTCAAAGAGGATTTTTGCATTCGGATGTCATGTTTTGAAAATGGGGATGTCATGTTTTTTATTTATTACTCACTACTCTAGAAAAATTAGATTCTCGAGCTTTGAAAACACATCTAGTAACAAATAAAAAATTTTAGAATATTCATCTATGATCAAGAATCGTTGCAATCAAGTTAATGAGTTGATTAATCAGGCAAGTGCAAAAATGGGGTGTCTACATATATAAGGAAAAAATAATAGGTGCTCTGATTGAAAACACCCCAGGGGAGTCAGTCATCTTCCATGAGTTGCAAGTTATCCTAAAAAGTATGAACTTGGCTACCACTTTTCACATCAATACCCTATAAGGTAGAGCCGACTCTAAAATTACCGTTGATTGCATCAATGGAGTTAAAAAACCTTTTTGGAAAAAAGACCAAAAGGCTAAAGCTATCAAGTTCAGAGCCACCAAAATCCTCAAGATTGAATTCTCCTTTTGTTATAGAAAGACTAATGAAGTTGCGGACTTCCTTGCTAGCTTCCTTAGCTCTCTAGGTAGAGCTATTTTGGATCCTCTAAGCCTCCATAATGAACTCAAGAACATCATATGTAAGGATCCTCGTGGGCACATTTATGAAAGATTGCTAAGTCTTTCCTTTTTTTGGTTGGGGGTCTGCCTAACCCCCCTTTAACTTTCAAAAAAATAAAAAGGTAAGCTTGTCCATGGGTCAAGTTTTAATGTTGTTTGTCGTTTTGTGGATCGGGTTTCGATTGTGTTATTTGTTCCATTTAGTATATTTTGTGGCCCAGGCTAAGCCCGATTTAGAGTTGGGAGCTAGGCCGATAGGGACTAGGATTCTGAGGCCCAGTTAGTATCAGGTCATTTTCGACTGGTCTATTAAAATCCATACCCATAAGAAAAGATTTACATTGTAGGCTTGGTGTGTAGCTTTAAATTTTAATTTAAATGCAAAAACTTCACTTGAAACACTTTTCCAGGACTCTTAAGCCAATAAACACTTCAAAATCGCTTTTCCTAGATTTCGGATGGTACAATAGTACGAAGAAATATTATTCACCACATAATAGTCCGCAAAAATAGATTTAATGGGATCTTGGAAAGATTAAGAATTATTTTGTGTAGGAGCTTGGTTCTCAAATCCAAAAATTCAATATCTAGTTATACACCCTAAGAAAATCATTGAGGGTTCAAAAATGTGAAACATCAGTAGGAACTAAAAAAGTTTTTTGAATCCATAATTCAATAATTGGTTATACCCCCAAGAAAATAATATTGGAATTGAAAATTAAAATCCCTATAATTTGTTGATACATACAATTATTGGGACTATCTTGATACACTAGGCATTGAGATTTAAACGTATGGAAAAATAGTTACACTCATTCCACGTAATCAATAAATAATGAAATATTTAGTTAACACATAGTTAATCTAGAATTTTAATCAATTGAATATATCATAATCAAGTACTAACACTGTTTGCCATGTGCATAAAAGCTTTAACGAAGTCTAAGTAAAGTCATGTAGTAAAAATTCTCAAGAGGAATTGTAGAGCCTCGAATTTGCTCCACGTGAGGGTTCAAGAGCTTTGCTGGGATGCCCTAAAATCTCTGGTCAATTCTTCTTCCAAAGGGAGGGTGGCCTCTCTGACACTAAAGCCAGAAAAGATAATTTTATACTTATATCCGAACCTAGAGAGGATTGAAAAAATGGGTAAGGATCCGTACACACATAAAGTTACTCATAAAACTATAATATTTTTGTCTTATATGGGCAAAAAGGTTCGGAATGGGCTCATTTTTTGTGAGGATGATCTCTATGGCGAGAGGATCATCCTTGTAAAAAATCAGCCCATTCCAAAACTTCTAACCCCATCAAAAATGATTTACAAAAAATGAACGGTTCAAAATTCTTCAACTTGTAAACATGGGGCTAGAAGTTTCAAAATGAGCTGATTTATTGGCAAGGATGATCTCCTCACCATAGAGATCGTCCTCACAAAAAATCGGCCCATTCCCAACATTTTTTCCCATATAAGACAAAACATGTTATAGCTTTATGAGTAGCTTTATGTGTATACGGATCCTAATCCTTGAAAAGATACCTTCATTTGAATTTTCTAGTTCTTATTTATAGTGCACTGGTTATGGGATTGCCCGTATTCTATCTCCTTGAGTGTGGCCTTGTTCTTAGGAGAAAACTGATCTTTTCGTTTTGATTGTCCTTTTCAAATATCATATAACCTTTCTAATTTATCGTTCAATCCCTGATATTCTGGGATTCGCATTGACTATGTGTAACTTGGATTTGAGGATGTTGAGTCATTGGTCGATTTACCTAAAGAGGATAATACATGGCAATACCTTATTGGTTGAGTGTTTTTACTTTCCATTGGAATCATCTAAAACATGATATAACGGAGAATTTCCAAAAAAATGTTTAAAGGCAAATAACAAATGGATACGTATGTATTCAAGTTTTAGTTAAAAATGTTATATTACTTTATCAAAATTTCTACTGACTTGATGGTCAAAATGCAATAATATGATTGACAAAACTCAAGATAGTTAACTTGTACGCATTGAGTAAGATTGAAACTTAGAAAAGTTTTTGTGCAAACAATTTCATTTATGACTAATTAATTTAAGATAATTTTATAGACATTTAACATAAAAATTTCATAGATTTATGGCAAATGGAAAAAAGAGGACCCCTTTTTTTTATTGCTCAAAATAGGGTTATTTGCTATAGTAACTCAAGTTTTTGGACAAACATACCCTCAACTATAATTTCTCTAATAAATCCTTGAAAAATAATCATCTAAATTGTTGCTTCCTGCATCCCAACATTTTATAACATATATATATATATTGGATCAAGGGACATGAAAAAACATATGTAAAAACAATATAACATTAATAAATTTTCAAAATATGGGTTAGAAGTTTCGGATTGAACTGATTTTTTGTGAGGATAATCTCTATGATATGGGAAGATCATCCGAAAAAAAAAATCGGTCTAATCTAAAACTTCTAACCCCATTAAAAGTGATTTAGAATGTGGACTGTCGATTTTTTACCAATTTTTGCCCATAATTTGTAAATTACTTTTGATGGATTTAGAAGTTTCAGACTGAACTGATTTTTTGTGAGGATAATCTTCTCATCATAGTGACCATCCTCCCAAATAAATCAGCTCAATCCAAAACCTTTAACCCATATTTTGAAAACCATTGTTTTTACATATGTCCCATGAACCGCCATATATATATATACATATAGAGAGAGAGAGAGAGATCCATTCTCTAAAGAATAGGCTATATATTTGAGGAACCATAGTGAACCTTGTAGATCTATACCCTCTCGTGTTCAACTCCCAAACTATCAAAACTTTCCACCAGGCTATCAATTTCACCTCTATTTCTATATATATATATTATATATATATATATGGATCAAGGGACATGAAAAAACATATGTAAAAACAATGTAACATTAATAAATTTTCAAAATATGGGTTAGAAGTTTCGGATTGAGCTGATTTTTTGTGAGGATGATCTCTATGATAGGAAGATCATCCGGAAAAAAAAATCGGTCTAATCTAAAACTTCTAACCCCATTAAAAGTGATTTAGAATGTGGACCATCGATTTTTTACCAATTTTTGCGCATAATTTGTAAATCACTTTTGATGGATTTAGAAGTTTAAGATTGAGCTGATTTTTTGTGAGGATAATCTTCTCATCATAGTGACCATCCTTCCAAAAAAATTAGCTCAATCCAAAACCTGTAACCCATATTTTGAAAACCATTGTTTTTACATATGTCCCATGGACCGCCATATATATATATATATATAGAGAGAGAGAGAGAGATCCATTCTCTAAAGAATAGGCTATATATTTGAGGAACCATAGTGAACCTTGTAGATCTATACCCTCTCGTGTTCAACTCCCAAACTATCAAAACTTTCCACCAGGCTATCAATTTCACCTCTATTTCTATATATATATATATATTATATATATATAGATATGTAAATCATTTATATATTTTTATAATCTTAATACATTTCACATCCATTGCTATCTAAATAGAAAATGATAGTAATTTTTTTTTTTTATTTCACAAAATTTTTAAGATTTTGTTCATAAAATTTATCTAGTGTAAAACCTCAATGTTAGAATGTATCATAGAGTCGAGGCTCAACGATACCTATTGTCAATGTTCGACATTGTGAACATTTTTCACTTACATAAATTTTTGTTGGACAATTTCGTCGAGGTTCAACAGTAAGTACTGTTGAGGTTAGACAATGGGTAAATTTTATGAAAAGAATTGTAAAAATTTCGTGAAATCAATTTTTGTTTACTACCATTTTTCATTTTTATAATAATGGACGAGAAATATATCAAGATTATAAAAATATATAAATGTTTTAAAAAATGAAAGAAATAGAAGAGAGTTATAAAGTTCACTATTTTTCCTCAAATCTATATCCTTTTTAGTGAAATCCAATGATTTTTTTTTTTTTTTTTTTGTAAGATTTGATTAAGAGAGCATATCTCTCTCTATTTTGATGGTATAAAATGTTGAGAAGGAGGAAATTATAATTTATGAGATTATTTTTAAGAGTTTATTAGAGAAATTATAGATGAGGATTTGTCCAAAACTATGAGTTACGGTGGAAAATAGCCCTATTTTGAATATTAAAAACAGTAGCCTTTTATTATCATTGTCATGAACTTATGGAATTTTTATGTTAAATGTTTTATTTTTATTTAATTTATTTGGAGATATTCTATTGCCACCCCCACTTTTGCTAATGCCACCTCCAATTTCATATGTAACTCAATAAAGATTTAACACGCATCTTGGGGTGGATTAGTAAAAGTTGATTGGCAATTGAAACGCTCTTTTATTTATCTGTTTTTTTAGTTTTAAGCTATATTTTCAGTCAGCTTTTAGGTGGGGCCACCAACCAGTGCATGTGGACCACGCGGTAATAAAACGATAGGAAAAAAAATTGGAATATCATAATTGACCGCAGCACAAAAAGATTGACAAACGCAACCAAATACAAACAAATATTGCCAAGAACCTCACATCAATCATGACTTTTAAAACTGCTTTAAAATAAGAGTATAATCTGACTTAGCCACGCGTCAATGCAAACAATTTATTTAACGTGACAGGTGTGGGAAGCGTAGATGTGCTCCTCGAAATGCACAATTATAGTTACCATAAATATATATATATATATATATATATATATATATATATATATATATATATATATATATATATATATAAAATTTTGTATCTCGAGGAGAGATAGATCAACTATGCCATGTGCCTAAGTCATGTTATCAGGACTCTTAAAATAAATAAATAAAAATATTAAGTGATTAAGACATAACCTTAAGTTTTGATGAATATTTGAGATATCCCTATATTATCAAATTGATGATATGCTTGAGTTAAGTCTTCTCTTATTGATTAATGTAAAATAATCTAAATGCCCTCATCTCCAACCTCTAGTCTAAATCACTCAGACTTTTCTTTAAAGAATTTTTGTGTATCATTTTCAATCTGGCCTTAACCATTTTGATTTCACTACCTAAATTCCATCTTCTTCTATTTAAAAAAAAATAATAATATTTTATTCTCGAGGTTTGAAGTTTTAATAAGGTAAAATCTTAAAGTTGAAGATGAAGCTAAATTCATTATTTTGTTTTAACTACACATCTTTACTATTATAGCAAGAGAAGGTGGAGTTGAAGTGATTTGACATCAAAATTTGAGTGGTCATAAATTTCCTCACTTTTATATTTAAACTTAGTATAATCATAGTCATTTTTGTCAAACACCAAGAAAATTGCAATCACATGTTGTTTAATATTTAAAATTATAAAAATATATTTTTTACTTTGCAATTTTGAAAAACCTTTTAAGCAGTATTTTAAATTATAATAAGTGCTTTTGATAAATGTGTTTTTACACATGCCACTTTCTAATTGAAGGTTACAGCATTTAAGTCATTTTTCATTAGTCTAGTAGAAGAGACTGAGGTCAGTTGAGGTAGTCATTCATTTTCAAAAAATAAGGGTACATCAAATATTAACCAAATTGAGGGGCATTTCTAAATTATCCTAAAAAATAAAAACAAAAACAAAAATCTGTTTGGAAAGCTGCATAGTGGTCATAATTGGTGAAGCAGATTGCCCAGTTCCGTTCTCTTTCACTCTAATTTCCGTTTCAAAAGTCATATTGCCAGCTACATCAACATCATATAATACTTATGGCTAACATTTTAGTACACTGTGGATTGGCAAAATTGGTCCTTTAAAGTATCTAATCTACCTGTCAAATTAAACTAACCTGGTGTCATTATTTTCCTTAATCTTTGTGGGCCCATCATAGCTTACCTTTCAATAATTTAATCCCCACAAACTGCTCTCTTCTATTTATCTCTTCAACCTTCTCGACTCAAAGGCGCTAAAAAAAAAATTAAAGAGAAAGAGAGACCCATTGCCATTGATGGGTAATTACAGGTTCAAGTTATCAGATATGATACCAAATGCTTGGTTTTACAAGCTTAAAGACATGAGCAGAAGTGGAAGTAGAATCACTTCTTGTCACTCCAACAAGAAAAAACAATTCTCATCAACACCCACACCAACACAACACAATCAACAACAAAAACAACACATCTCCCAATCCAGACGTTCCTACTACTACAAACCTGAACCATTCAAATCTGACATACACTACAACTCACCCACTAACCCAAAAACCTCATACACGCATTTTCCTGATCCTCCAAGAAAATCATCCAACACAAGGATCAGAAGGAGAAGCTTTAGGTCCTCTTCTTCTTCTTCTTCTAAGCTTCTCACCTCCTCTTCCACCTCTGTCTCAGCTGATTGTAGCTGCCAAGCCCCTCTCGACTCGGTCTGGGTCAACTCTGATTCAACGTTGTCGGACAATTCAGCTTCTCCTCTTTACAGCTCCCCTGAGACAAATCTCCAAGTATGCTTTCCACCACTTGAATATGGGTCGGACCCCATTTCATCAACCGACCAGTTCAAGGAACTCGGTTTGGCTACCAATGTAACTAAAGACATGAAATTGGAATCGATTCCAGAGCTTGAACTTCCACGAATTTTGACAAAACCGGCTAAATTCAGCGACATGGTCTCGGATATCAAGAAGAAAGATACAGAAATTCCCACTAAGTTTAGAAAAAGTTCAGCTAAATTAGAGGAGAGAAATACACATGGGTCTCTCTCTGTCAAAGTAATCAAGGAAGAAAGAATCCAAACTTTCAAAGAACAGAAGACTAGTCCTTCCATCCGAAGATTGAAGGTTCGAGCAAATTCTCCAAGAATTGCTAGTAAGAAGATTCAAGCTTATAGTAGGAAGACTATGTCCTCCAATATGAGTTCGAGATCACAGAAGAAGAACGTTTCGGAAAGCTTCGCGATCGTTAAGTCTTCGATTGATCCTCAAAGGGATTTTAGAGATTCCATGGTGGAGATGATTATGGAGAATAATATTCGATCTTCCAAGGATTTGGAAGAGCTTCTAGTTTGTTATCTCTCATTGAATTCGAATGAGTATCATGATCTCATTGTCAAGGTGTTCGAGCAAATCTGGTTTGATCTGAGTGACATTGAGTTGTAAAAATTTCCTAGAAATTGAGTTTGCACATAATCCTAGATATCACTCAGTAAATAAAATTAAGCTACTCTGAAACTGAGATGTTTCTACAAATTCTCTTGCAAATTTTTTGTTTTTTTTAAAGTATGTTTGATAACACTTATGAATTCTGTTGCCTAAAATTTGAAATCTTATTCTTGAAAAATTGTTTGTTTATCATTTTTAAAATTTTATAGTTACAAATAAAATTTTAAAACATAATGGTCATTTTGATAATATTGTCCTTTTATAATTATAATAAATTATTAACCGAAAAATATAATATGTTATATATAATGAAACCATTTACACATTTAATTTCAATTTCTAACAAATCAAACATCCTAAAGGTATTGTTTTTAAATTGAATTCATACTTGAGAAATTATATTCTAACAAGGTAATGCTCAAACAATAAACAATTATTCATTTTTTACTTAAAAAATATAGGATTTTAAGATTCGTATAAAAATATAGAATTTTTGAACACGAATCGAGAGAAAGGAAGAGACCTTGACAACATAGCTGTAGAGGAAGGAAAGGTAGAGAAATTACAAATAAGGATTATAGGGTTTGTATAAAGAAAGAATAAGTGATAGAAATCAGAATTTTAAGGAAGGTATTTTAGGAATAAATAAAAAAAAAAGATTTTAGAAGTTTCATCCAGCATCCCTCCATCACTGATTCAAAACTTCTGAATGTTAATTTTGAAGTCTGATATCTGAAGCAAAACTAATGGAAATAAACCTTCTAAAATTTGAATTTTAAATGTGGACCACCTCCATTCAGACTTCAAAAGTGTTATCAAACACACACTTAGATAATTATCAAGACAGATGAATTTTTTAGAAAAATTATAGAACTATCATGAAAATATAATTTCAAAAATGAGTATGAGCCCATTCTTGTAAATAAAAAGGTAAAGTTGCTTTAGTTTTTTGTTTTAAAGTGACGAAATTCAAATAAGATCATAATCAGATCAAATTATTGGTTCAGATGACCATTTAACAATTATTATACATATATATTTTTGGGGGTAATTCACGAAGATCTGTCAAGTTCGAACAACAAAGTGGTTCAAGTAACATCTAATTTTTACAAGGTTCATACCCAATTTCATAAGACACCTTTTAATTTTAGTGTTTTTGTAGAAGGTTCATACCCAATTTCATAAGACCTTGGAGCAAAAAGCATCTACGGTAACGTGCACGACATCATGTCATTGTGTCACACCAGCACAACTCTTTCTTATTTTATACTATAGCAATTTGTTTCCCCGCTTCAAGCAAAATATTTTAATATTGCTTCAGAATTAAAATGAATAGCTGAAATTGATTTTTCCCAAAATTTTCTAATTTCTGAAAATTCCCTCTTCTAGTTGACTGATTTTTAGAAAGTATTCCATCAGAATTTTACTTCAAACATTCACGAATTTGATCTGTTTCTCAACATGACTAGAAAAGACCCACAAAAAATCAAAACCAATTGAACTAATTAAATCACATAAAGTTATTCATGAACAACAACAATCAGGTAATGGATCAACCTTTGATTATCCATTTTTTACCAAAGGTGCCCAAAACACATTTTTTTTTAATCTAAAATTCAAATG
>NW_028236936.1:0-71038 GCF_017979445.1 Akebia trifoliata
CTCAGAAATTGGCGAAGAAAACCAGTATGCCTTCATCATCATCTGCTGGTCAAAATCGTGATCAGAAGATGCCTTCATCACCATCTGTTGGTCAAAATCATAATCAGAAGATGTGTTCATTACCATGCATCGTAGACATTTTTCATGCCAAACTAGTCAGTAAACCTCTTTCTCATTCCGAGTCTAGGCAGGATCGATGGAAGCAATGGGAGCAATTGAAGCAATGGGAGAAATTGGAGCAAAGGGAGCAATGGGAGGAAAAGCAGCTAAGGGAGGGATGGAGGCAGCAACGGGAGCAAATGGGGCGATGGGTGCTATGGGTGCAACGGGTGCAATGGGAGCTAAGGGAGCGATTGGTGCTAAGGGAGCGATGGGAGCAAAGGGAGCAAGGGGTGCGATGGGAGCGATCGAAGCAATCATACCCTCCAGTCAAGGAGCTTCTAGCTATGGGGATTACATTCAAGAGAAAGAATTCAATTTGTTTAAGTGATGTTGAATTCCGAACTTATTTGCTAGGTGGAGAGCTATTACTTCCTCAAATAGAAATTAACCACTACACCAAAGAAAGGTTTCTCAATTTAATTGCCTACGAATTGAGTTATGATATCCCTGAAGATCATGCATTCATCGCCTTCATTTGTTTCCTAGATACACTCATTGATCATGCTGAAGACGTGAAAGTGTTGCGCTCTGAGGGCATAATTTGCAATTATCTTGGCAGTGATGAGGAAGTGGCTAATCTCATTAACCAATTGGCCACAGGATTGACTCCTGGTCCTTCTGCCTATTCGAAAGTTGCACATCAAATTCATTATCATATTCAAAAAAAGTGGAGGGTCCACATAGGTGAATTCATGCACACTTATTTTCGTAGCCCATGGACCACTATCGCTTTAATTGCTGCAGGTTATGTTATCTTTCTAACTTCCATCCAAACCTTCTTCACAGTCTTTCCCCAGTGAAATCAAGCAAACTTATTTTGTAATCTTTAGACCAATTTCACTTTCTTTGTTCCAAGTTGTGTGTATGTATGTAATAAATAATACTGTGCAACTCTGTGTCTAATTAAAGTAGTTTTCATCTCTTGCAACCCAATTGATTGATTTCTGTTATAACAATTGAGCAAGTACAGTGATTGTTGAGCAATGTTAAGCAAAAACTAATTTCAAAGAGACAGGTACCTTCTTTTCCACCATAAATTAAACCTATATTGTAAATTTGCAGTTGAGATGACTAGAACTTCATTTCTAAAACATTTTTTTTTAACCCAATTGACTTGAAACTATACCAGAGGATTTGGAAATTGAAGTATGGCTTTGAACTCTTTGAGTTACATGTTATATATAAATTTTTTTTTAAACATAATACAAATTTTAGAATATTTAATACATTAAAGAGAACTTACATTGCCAAATCAACTTTTACTTACTGCACAGTAAATTAATAAATTAATATTACACGTCACTTAATATATTTAAACAAATTCTTGGAAAAATTAGTTTAACTTCAGATTTATGGACCCCAAACTAAGGTTTGGGTTATTATTCAAATTAACCACATTATTTCTTTTTCTTTATTAGGGAGCCTTCTACATTTAGGTTTTGATTTGGCAACTAAAATAGATGATGAAATACATAGTTGGGGGACACAAGATAAAATTAATTTCAATTGGTTTAGATAATGTTTTCTTCAAATGATACATTATGTAATTTTGTTAGTCAAATAATACAATTTTCTATAAATGAAAAAAATATTCCACATATATTGTTGTCACATAATTAATTTAATTGTAGAAAAACTTGTTTAGAACAAATTAGGAATGAAATACTTTACATTGATATTTATTTAATTATTTAGTTTTATAATTAATTTACATCGGTAGTTCAAAATCTAGATATCAAGAATTTCAAAAAATAATTTAAGTAAAAAAATAATAATTTAGTAAAATAAGAAGTGCCACTTAATTAAGTGATAAGATGTGTGGAAAATTGTTCCCACTTCGCTTAAGATTTAGCCAAATTTGATTGACCTTGGCATCGAATTTACTTCTTTTTTTTTGTAGTGTCAAATGGAAAAAATAATAATTGGGTAGAAATTCCATTACATTTTTTGATAGAAACTACTTTAGATTCTACATATTAAAATGAAAGGTTAAAAATTACAATAGAAATTATTAATTAAAATGATTATTAAGTTGGACAATGAAATATGAATGAAATTAAAACAAAAAATATTTGAACATTTTAAAAAGGGGCTTGAGGAAAGAAATTAGATATGAAAAGGGGCTTGAGGAGAGTTGATCCCATTACATAGGTTCAAATCCTGTTAAACCCATCTTCACCCCTATTAACCACTACTCCCCTTGTCTATTCAAGAGCAAAAATGGAAAAAGAGTAATATATAAAATAGAATAAGTAGATCTAGAATATGATAAATGAATGTTTTGTTATTATTACTACTACTACTACTACTACGTTTTTTATATTGTTCAAATTGTAATTTTTTTTTATATTTTTGAATAGATTTATGCAAATGATGTTTATCGTTAGGTGACAACCTAGTTTAGATGTACTCATCTTATTTAGATGAAGTCCCCACCCTTAATTTTATAGTAATTGTTTAATTATATTGTGTTTTTATAATGTAAAACTTGTTAAGTTTTAAGTTCTATAAAATATAAATTTTTTTTTTCTCATGTTAAGTTTTATATTTACTAGTAGGTGGCATGTGCAAATGCACAGCACAAGTATTACCAAAGTTAGGATTTTTTTATGATTAAATTTTTTGTAATTGGTTTTAAGAAATTATTTTAAAAATAGTCAAATAGATAATCTAATTGTATATTATATTGTTGTAAGGGTCTTTTTGTAATATAAAATATTTGGTAAGGTAAGTTTGAAAGAATATTTTGATAATTTGAGACAACAAACTTACATCGTTGGAAGGGTTGATGGATTGTAATTTTATATTGTAGTGGTCATTTTGTTCTTCAATGTGAGAGCTTTTTTGATGTGGCATTAGTAAAAGTTGGTGCGGTAATAGTAGCTCTCTAAATTTAAATGTGAGAGCCTTTTTTCGTTCTTCAAATTTTGGAATCATTATAATAGTAATCAGTAAAGATTTTAAATTATTTATACTTTTAAAAAAAAAATTTTAGATTGTTTTAGATCTATTTCATATCATAATTTATTTAGTTCCTTTTAAATTAAAAACTTTCTTTTAATCTAATATCCAAGTCCCGTCCAAAGGCCCCAATCCTGCTTTGGGTGGGCCCATATTGAGAGGGATGGAGGTCCACCATGATAATCCTAGCCATGAGTCCACATCTTGTATTACAAACCCCGTTAAACAAAATTCTCATAAACAATCATCTTAATTCTATCCTTTATTTACGTCAAATCAGACATCTTTTAATCATAAGATTCAATTTATTTCAACCTTTAAATATATTTTTATAGAAAAGCAAGGATCTTCTACAACAGGCTAAGGGGAGATTGAAAACGTTGAGTAGAATTTAAAAAAAAAATTATATCTTATCATAGAGGTAAAGAGCTTTAGGATGACAAATTTTGAGAGAAAAATCAAAGATTATGTTTTTCTAGAAGATGAAGGCTTTTACGTAATTCAGTATTGATTTATAAAAGAAGGCCATAGTCAAGGGTATGTCATCATTACAACATTTCTGATCTAAAGCGGTGGATTTTTCCGTCCCTACAAGGTGCTTTTTCCATTGATAAAAGCTATAGCGGGCGAATGAGCAGCGGATAGAAGATCCAACGTTGTTGTCTTGGTCACTAGATTTAGCAGTGGATAACTTCTTCTACTATAGCGGTGGAAATTAATATCCGCTGCAACAAGTCCTTTTCTTAACAAATGCTATTATATATATAGCGGTGGAAATTGATATCAGCTACCATAGGTCACTTTTAAAAATAAAAAAAATATAACACATATAACGACGGACCTCAATATCCTGCAATAGATCATTTTAAAAAAAACATGAAATATAATACATATAGTGTCAGATATTAATATCCGTTGCAATAGATCATTTGTAAAAAAATAAAATATAAGACATATAGCGAAGGATAGTAATATCCGCTGTAATAGATCCTTTTAAAAATAGCAGCGGATATTAATATCCACTGCAATAGCTAACTTTTTTTTAATATATATATATATATATTACTTTTAACCTATATCTTCCACCTGCGTGCATACATTGAAAACAAATATACAATAAATTTATTGTTTTCGAGAGCCACCAAGAGTTTTGAAAGTACTTACTCGCATATCATACATAAGCCAAATGAATATCATAAATGGTATTTTTGTACTTACTCGTATTTATATTTCGACACATTCTTAAGCACATTTTTATTTTTGATAGAAGATATATGTTTTTAGTAATTTATAAAATAAGAGATCCTATCTTCAACTCACCAATATTGATTGAGGAATACAACGGAGTCTGTTGCCTCCTTTTTCCCATCATTGTTTGGGTTCTAATGGTAGAATGCATGTGTTCTATTCTTTATCTCCAATGTGGAATGACCGTAACTAGCTTTTTCTAATGTAGAGCAATCCAGTTGTGGGTCCCTAAACCTACAAAACCAAACAATCATTTAAAGTGGGGGTGTTGTGACAGAGGGATAGAGAATATTATATAGAAGACAAAAGAAGAGTAATTTTCCTTGCGATGAATCCCAAGAGTCCTAGGAACTCCCATTAACTCACAAAGGCACTCACCTACTCAAGTCTCAAACAGAACAAAGTAATTTTCCATGAAATTATACTACTCTTGAAGCATGGTTATAAATTATGACTGCCACCCTTATACATACACTTCAAAAAGAAGAATGAATGGCTTGGATTAACACATGGCAACAATCCAACAGCCATGAAACTCTGTGCCCCATTTGAAACTCTTTTACCATATACAATATATGACCCAGGGCAACAGCATCGGTACCAACACTTTCCAAGCTCTTCTAGATATTCCTAACTTACCTTGATCATGTGGAAAGGAGAAACCTCCGGTTGCACAACGTGCCCAGTTCAATGGTGGTTACTGTATGGTATAATGGATGCTCTATTGGACAGAAACTTGTACATGTTATGCACCAAAAAATTGGAAGTACAATTCCAAATAGAAGAGCAAAAGCAAAAGTGATGGTCTTAAATGAACTGTGTAGCCGCCTAAACACACACTAATATTCGAATCTCTTAAAAAATACTACAAAAACTTACATCGATATTTGGATCTCATTTAAAATCCTTTTCAAGATATATATAAACCAAATTGCACCCGCAAACCAAGCCATTCCAATAAGGTCAAACAAAAAACACAATTAGATTTAGAAACACTACCAGATCAATTAACATAGTTAAAAGAAGGTCCAAAATGAATGCAAAATTCGACCAATATAAAAGGGAAGGGAAGTTACATTTTCACTTTTTTGAGTGTTCGTCAATTTACGTAACTCGGATGCTTCATCTTGTAGTAATGCCAATGCTTGCGAAGTTTTTGTTAACTCCTGAATTATCTCAGACTGTATCCAATACTTGCGAAATTTGTGTGAATGTGTCCCCTGTAGCGGCGGATAAAATTATCTGTTGCACCAAACGTTTCAATGTATCATATGAGTGTGGTTATCTATAGCGATCACTACAGTAAAATAGGGCTATAGCGACGGCCGTGACCGTCGCTATAGGGACAAATACCGTAGCAAAAAACATGTAGCGACGGCCAGGGAGGCCGTCGGTAGTCGTCGCTAATAGTCCCATCGCTATATCCTATATCGACGGCCAACTATTTACGAGGACGTCGTTAGTGCATGACTTATAGCGATAGCCGGTATTGGCCGTCGCTATAGGGTATCGTTTTAAAAAGAAGTAATAAACTCTATAGCTACGCTTTTGGCTGTCGCTGTAAAGGTTTTTGAAGAAAAAAAAATTTTATTTTACACCAGCCCCCTCATATATTGTAGAATATTGGAGAGACCCCTATGTTTTGAAATTGATGACCATGACCCCAATTACCTATATGAAAAGACTCAAATGCCCCTCTACTAGAATTCATTGTGTTTCTATTACCAGATTATGATACATAAGTAGTCTGTTTTTATTCCATGGCCGGCTATAGGGGGAAAAAAAGGATTCACTGGGGCTGATCTATGGTTTTACAATACTATGTCATTTACATGCTTTGGAATGTGTCACAACATATGTCGGGCCCTACCGACTTGATGATTCATGCCAAATGATCAACCTTAACATATGATTTCAATCATCCGATTATTTCATATCCGATGTGTTCTATTGTTGGCCAGCTGATGTTGCTATGAGGCTACAGATACCATATCTCGCTTTTCACTCCACCTGTTTGTTCGCTCTCTCTATGATGCTAGCCATCAAAACTTACGTCCCTCATGAGAAGGTGAAATCTGATTTAGAGGTCTTTGTGGTTCCTGGTCTTCCTGATCCGATCACCATTACCAGATCCCAGTTACCCGATTATAGTAGGGAACCGAATGAGTACGGAAGATTCTTGGATCGAATGAGAGATGCAGAGTTGAAAAGTTATGGATCGTTGGTGTTGGAACCAGCTTACAAACATCATCACGACTCATTGGGAACCAAATCATTTCATCTTGACCCTGTCACACTTGTTCTAAGAGATGTTGAAGATAAAGCTGCTAGAAGCATCAAGGCTGTTGTCGATGAACACGACTCTTTAGAAACAATATACAACAATTATGTAGTATTGTACGGATTTGAAAAGGTCATGCACAAAGAGTAATACAAACCTTGAGCTAAGAAATCACTCTGAACATCTCCATCATAGTTCTTGCATGCCCAAACATATCCCCCTTCACTCTTAACTGCGTAGGCAACCATATCATTGATGAGCCGATGTTCATACCTGCCAAGTGAATCACATAGGCTTAGTTAAACCACAAGCATTTGAAACAGCAAAGACACACCAACACCCGGGAGAGGGGGAGGGGGGATAACTCACCATATTCCCGCAGCCTCATACTTGAGATAGCCTCTCAAATAAAGAAGCTGAAGTTGATTTAAGCCTTTGTGGAGTCGAGCTTGCTGCGTCACTTGCTTTTTAAAAAAAAACAACAACAACAACGACAATAGGATCTGCTTATAAAGGTATCAAGGTCTTATGGTTAGTGTATGCCAGACACTAGATTTTCATTTGAAGTTTTTACCAATTTTTCCATGTGTTGTTCTTTACTCTTTGCCTTAAATATTGTGGTTTTCTATGACTTCAGAGAACATGTTGACTCATTGTTTGTTCTCAAATTGCTTAAAAGGTCATATGACCATGACAAACTTCCTTAACATGTTACAAGCTCCTGTTGAGAACAACCTAATAAATAATAAAAAATTCTTCCTAGTTTATCACTTGAAATTATGCAATGAAACCAAACCTCGCAATATGTCACAGTGTGCATATAGTTTGATGGTTTGATGCATAAATAACAACATTAGAACATACGACAGTAATACTAAGCTAAGAAAAAAAAATTGTGATTTTTCAGTTTGAGTATTGTTAAATACTTGTGCTGTTAAAGATATGTAACATACTTGATAACACCCCTAGCTCCATCTGCCAGAGAATCCACGCTGTTCCCAAGCATACGTATGTATGCCAAAGATCCAAGTAGCCCGGCAATAAAGCTGAATACAGAAGAAGAATATCAAAATATATCTGATTTTTACTTTTATTTTTATTTTTATTTTTATTTTTTTATGTGCATGTGAGTGGAGGAAATATTTTGTTAAGGCCGACAAATGAAATTTATTATTCGAGTATCAGAATATATCCCAGGTTTCAAAATAAAGCCTGTTTAATACCTACCTAGCAGCAATTTCTGGAGAATAAGATATATAAGCCGAAACTACACCAACACTACCTATGCCCAAAGTGAGAATTTGTAACTTGTTCTTCAACTGCACAACAATTACAAAACATAGAAAACAACTTATTGATTTTCTCACGCCGAAAGTACATGAAAACAAATTTAATGAGCTGCCATAGTGGACCCTAAACAATTAGATATAGATACCTTAAAATACTGCTCCCTTGACTGAGCTGCCAATACTTTTGGGTCTCCACGAGGCTTTCTTGATTCACGAAGCATGACATCCTACAATCAGAAGCTAAATCTGATTATCAATGCTAACTTACAGTGCCCCCGCCGATCCAAAAAATAAAAAAAGGACTTACAGTGCCCCCTGTTGTAGCCTTAGTTGCCCTATCCCACTTTTGTTGCTCACGATGAGTTGGAGCCAATCGCCATCTTGGAGAAGCAATGCCAGTGCCCTGAATTGGTTAAGGCAAAGGGAGGGGAGGGGAGGGGACCACCGCTGAAGCTAGGGCTCATCCATGAGAACCGTTAATTCCACCATGTGATCTAGCAATTAACAAGATATAAAAAATCACAATAGTCTAAACCCGAGATTATCAACCTAGAAACATATAATTGAAATCCTTTATAAATCCTAGCTGGGCAGTATGTCTAGGCATGTTCATCAAGCTGGATTTCATAGTTCATGCCATGACTTTTCCTATTTTATGACCTATTCCTTAGCCAATATTGTGACCCATAATAAGGTCCCCCGACCCCCAAAGGCACATGTCTTTGGTGAAACCCTCGCAACAAACTAACAAGAATTCCCTAAACCCAAGACAATTAACCCACAAACAAATAATTGAAACTCTTTCTAAATCCTAATTGGGTACTATGTTGGGCGCACGCATCAAGCTGTATTTCACAGTTCGTGCCTTGCCCTTCCCAGTTTATGATACATTCCTAAGCCAATACCGAAACCTACAATAGGGCCCTCAACCCCCAAAAGCACTTGTCGTTGGTAATGCCTTTGTGACGAAATAGTTGTGCAGGCCTCCTTGATGTACTATTCCCACTGGACAACGGGTAGGAGAATCCTTTGCATACAATTTAAATTTGTGAAGGGATATTGTAAGTCATAAAATGGCCTGGTGCCACAGTCCAATGAAATTTGGCCCCATGTCGCACGAATTCATCCCTCCCCCTTGCTCAGGAAGCTTTTCATGGATGCTACCAAAGAGTGTGACTAAAGGGTCCATTAGGGGCACACTTTGGTTCACCATGCTTCCATGACGAGACACAAGACCTATAGAACTCTGCCCAGTAACAAAAAAAAAAACTATAAATACAATCAAATGTATGGGCAGTGTACCTGTACAGCATATGCATGAGATAGATCTTGATCATTCAGCTGCCTTGGAGGACCTGTTGGGGATCCAGTTGCCCACTGCAATAACTAGAAGGAACCGTAGATAGTTCCTGCCTTCCTTTCCACTCTTCCCCAGGTTTCAGTGTGATGGGATTCTCCACTGCTGTAGCTTCCACACACAGCATATGCTAGTACTCATCATCCCCGAAATCAGCCATGGCCTTTGCCTTCTTGTCCCAAGGATTCCATACCACTGTAGAGGGAAAGAAACAAGTGAGCAATCAATGTGTAGTCATGGTATTCTAGAGAACTGTACACAATTATGCTGAGCATTTAGGTTTCTAAACAAGGAGACTTGCTTATTATTAGAATTATAATGTACCCTATCGGAGCCTGGAATAATGGTAAGTGTTATTCAATAAATTACAGTACATATCAATACATAATACCTTGTTCAGGATAGAGGAGAATTACTTCGTAACTTTAATGTTTTTTTTTGGTTGCCATTTCAGAATCTTTGGTAGCATGTGGTTTCAGATGAAACCAGAACAGAACATTTGACGCTGAAACATTCAATGTTTTGGAATGTCTTGGTTGATACCATTTTAGTTTTACTTGCGACAGAAACATTGACTTGAAATTAACTCACCAGCATCTGGAAGTCCATCTTTCCTCAAAACAAAACGTTTTTTCTTTTCGTGGTCCAGAATTGCAATCTTGGACCAGAAAAAAGTAAGTGTTAGAAGATGAGTTCAACTTGACAAGTTTAATTCAAGAGAAGCACAAAAGATCTTCCGACGTCCTAAATGCAACAGCTTGGGAAACGAAAAAGACCTAGTACATTATTGACCTCATCATATAGAAGAAGAATCACAGAAATGTTTTAATTGGAATTTAATGGTTTTCAAGAAAGAACATGAGAATTGCTCAAATGTAAAGGTTTCAAATCAATAACTAGTAATAACTATTACGACACATGATTTTTCGGGCGGTAGACAAAAGATTTGCCATAATAATTTTTTACCTCGCATGTTCTGCATAAAAATGCGAATACAACTGGAAAACATGCAGGAATAAATATTCTTTTAAATGAGAAAAAATAAATATTATAACATTTTTTATAAGATAGAGTATACATTTTGAATTTTCAAATGTTAAATAGATTCATATTTTCAAATATTAGACAAATCACATTAAGAATAGGGATACTTGAGCAAAAGAAGCTGAAAAACTTGTTGTCAACTACATATGCAATGGGGGCAATTCCTAGAAAGGTGAGGAAAGCCAAGATTCTATGAATCCATCTCATTTAAAGAACGGAATGCAGATCATCTGTGGCTTGTTGACACAATATATGAGCTAGGGTCCAAAGCATGTGAGGCTAGATGTGTTCTCAAGTGACTACATTTCTATAGCGGTGGAGAAACATAAAACGAAAGATGGCAAGCAAGATAAGCTTTTTATAAACTGTGGAGTGAAAAATGGGGTCCTAGAGACTTCATTTATTTCAAAACAATGGCAAACTTAAGTAAGAAATACTTTGGTTTGCACGATTCCATTCCACCATTCAGCTCTATCTATAGCTACAATATGTAAGATCTCCTATATTGAAATTTTTTCTTAATGTCATAAACTTGAACCATGGTGAAGTAAAAAACACTTACCAAAGAGAAATCTAAATGACAATTTAATAAACACTGATTGAATATCTGCTTTGTTACATCACCGTTACTCACAACAATGTGCACCTCCACGTATTGCTTCCAATATTTAGCCTGCATAAAGGGTACAGAGGATTCAATTATGTACTCCACATAACATCTCAGAACAAATAGCCTAATTGAACCTTTTAATCTAGGTACAATTAAGGGTGTTAACTAAAAAATAAAACTGGTATTGAAATAACTGACCACCAAAACAAGGGGTATGTGTATATTAGCCCCTAAAAAACTAAAAGGATCTCGTTCTTCTGCTCTTCTTTTTTAATAAATTATACTTTCAAAAAAAAAAAAAAAAAAAAACAGGATAAGCAACAAGCTATACATCAGTGAAACTAGATGGAGCTGTGAATGATTGAAACCCACCTAAAAACAAAATCCTTAAAAAAAAGCATGTACAATCTTTTTACAATTGAAGATCATACATCTCTTTTATCTTCAAAATAATCTACTCAACGCTACAATTATGGTATAAAGAAAGAAAAAATCCACTATCTAAATTCACAAAAAATTTATACAAATCATTTGTTGATTGCTCAACTATAAACACACACACACACACACACACACACACACACACACACACACACACACTCATACATCACTTTTGGTTCTTGATAGTGATAGGTGAAAGAACTCACAATGCAACAAATCGTAAAAATAGAACCGAAATCCAAACAATTGAGATTTCTAGGGGTAGAACCACCCATCATTGTGGCTATGTGGTGAAACTTTGATAATTTATTGTAGTGATCTTGCTCTTTATAACCTACTTTTTTTAAGTCAGAAACATGATTTAAGAGTCTAAATTGGACAATTTTATTCCTAATAGACACAAATTTGGCACACTATGGTGTTTACTTGGAGTCCCATTAGGAAAACTAGAATCCATGCTTATTAGCAACCAACTATAATATATAAGAATCCAAATATAAAAGATTTGTTCACTAATCATTCAAACAAGGTTAGTAGAAAAATAAAATCAAACGACCAAATTACAATAGTGCTCTTGTGGGTAAATATTATGCAAAAACACGCTTTAAAAAAAAAAAAAAAAAAAAAATTGAGCGAGTTCTCAGATTTGATAAGCAAAATTGGGTATGGTGGTCACCTGAAATCTGATTTCGTCCAAACATTGAATTAAAATTATAGAAATTGAGATCAGCAATAAAATTTTCTCCAAACCGAAACATCTCATTTATACACATTGCTAGGAAAATGAAATTACCTGCAAAAATGAATTGGAGATGATGCACTTTGAGCTGATTTTATTATCAACCAAGCAAACTAACAGCAACTTTAATCAAATTATTGGACTTCTTGAAGTTTCAATCTCAATGTGATTTCTACAGAGTTCTCTAATTACCTGAAAAATTAATGCCCTAGATCTCTTGAATCAGTAAAAAAAATAAAATCAAACTTTCTCATCTTCAACAAACCCTAGATCCACACACACACAGTTACCTTGATGGATCGATCAGAGAAGATGAACCAGATCGAAGAGATCGAGTAGAGAGGCGCGGTATTGTTTAAGGAGAGATGAATATAGGGGAATCCGAGAATCAGACCAAATCGAAGAGAGAAAGAGAGAGAGCAGCTCGAAGAGAAAATCGCAGAGAGAGAGAGAGAGTTACCTTGATGTATCCATTTGAAAAGATGAACCAGATCGAGGAGATTGAGTAGAGAGAGCGAATATTACTTAAGGAAAGATAAATAAAAGGAAATACGAGAATCAGAGCAAATTGAAGAGAGAGAGAGAGCAGATCGAAGAGAAATATTTGCAGACCCCGTGAGGAGATTCAACAGCGACAGATTTTAGCTGACCGTCGTTTCAAGTCGTTGGCATATATCATTTTTCTTGTAGTGGATAGATATAAATATCTGTTGCAAAATGTGGCCCCTGTATCGATGGATACAAATATCAGCTACAAAATGTGGCCCCTATATCAGCGGATAAAAATATCCGCTGCTAAAAACGTTTCTTTCTTCGAATAAGAGTATGAGTGTGTGTCCCCTGTGGCGGCGGATACAAATATTCGCTACAAAAAACATTTCAATGTGTCCCTTGTAGTGGCGGATATAAATATCCACTACAAAAAATATTTCTTTCTTCGAATGAGTGTCACCTGTAGCGGCGGATACAATCATCCGTTGTAAAAAATGTTTCAATATGTCCTCTGTGTCAACGAATAAAATATCCATTGCCAAAACGTTTCTTTTTTTGGAAGATGGTGTGAATGTGTCTCCTATAGCGACAGATTAAGATATACGCTACAAAAAACGTATCATACTGCAGTTGAAACATCGATCCGTTGCTATAAACCGTTGCTATACATTGAAAATGTTGTAATGCATCCAATTTAAATTAGGGGTGCACATTGTGGAGGGATAAAATCATGTCCCAACTGAATTATTCATTCGCACCATCAACTAAAAAAAAATGCTGAAGCGGTAAGCACTTCACTTTTTTGACACGGACAAGTATGCCCTTATTCTTAAAAGGATATTACCTCTTATATCCCATGGATAAGTATATAAGCACCCAACAAATTAATAAACCCACACCATGGCTAAATTATTTTGTCTTATATGAGTTAAAAGTTCTGGAATAAGTTGATTTTTAATGAAGATAATCTCTAAAGTGAATAGATCATCCTCACCAAAAATCAGCACATCCTGAAACTTCTAACCTTATCAAAACAAGTTCAAAAACCATAAATCATCCCCTTTAAAAATAAAAATAAAAACTATTTTTGACGAGTTAGAAGTTTCAAAATTGATTGATTTTTTGTGAAGATGATCTTTAGACCATATAGATCATCCTCACTAAAAATTTGCTCATTTCAAAAACTTTAACCCATACAAAACAAAAAAAATTGGCTATGGTGTGGGTTGCCCTTATTAATTCATAGGGTGCTTTTATAATTACACGTCCTTCATTTCTATCGAAAATTATTCATCCAAAATTAAGTTCTTTTAATGTTGATTTCAAATTTTGGTGATTTGTATAACATTATTATTTTTAATTTGAAATTTGTGGGCTTTTTAAATAGAAATTATTATTTATAAATTGAAGATTTGAATATTATTTATTATTTAAAAATAATTATATTTTAATTTTTTAAAAATAATATATTTTATCGTGTTTGATAAGAAATAGGCATTTAAAATATGTAAATAATGTATAATATGATTGTAAGGGTAACAAAGACAATTTACTAGCTTCAACAATGTGTAACAAATATAATTCAGCATCTAAGGGGCTGTTTGATACAGCTTCAAAACGCAAATTTTACTGCGTCTGTGTTGAGAAGTTGTGTTTTGAAGCTGAATCAAACGGACCGCAAGCTTCGCGTTATGATTTTGCGTTACCAAATTGCATTTCTAAACGTAAATGTGAAAAGCTGTATTTTAGAGCTTTTTTAAATTGCGTTTGCGGGACGCGAATTACCGAAAAACATCTCATATGAAAAGACGCAAATGCCCTCTTCTCTCCTCTGTTGACAGAGCCCCACACAACGCTCTCTCTTTCTCTCTCTCTTTCTTCTTTCAACCTAAACCCATCGACGACGATGCTATTTTCGTTCAAATTAAACCTATCGACGACATGGTTTTAAAACTCGTCCGAGACCGAGACGTATCGCCCGAGTTAACTCGGTATCAACGGTGAACGAGACCAACTCACAATGAGTTATGAGACGACCGCGTCTCGTGAGTTATGCGAGTCGTCTCGGACGATATTTTCGCAAAATTCGTTCGAGACGAACGAGATAACCGAGAAAATGTAGTTTTTTCATTAACTCGCGAGACAAACGAGTTGACTCGGACGAGATTTTGAAAATCTCGTCCGAGTTAACCGAGTTTTACCTTTTTCTTCAATTATTTCACCTCCAAATCAATCTTCTCCATTATTTCTTCATCTTCTCCATCAAGTGAAGAACAAAAATCAAGGTTTTGAAAAAAAAATTATCCGATTCAAGAAGAAATTGAAGTGAAAGGTGGATTTACAAGTTTAGTGCATTTATGCAATGTAAATGAAACAACGTAACAATGTAAATATTTAATTTATTTATTTTGATATATATATTATTTTGATATGTAAATATCAAAATTTCGTCCGAGTTAACCGAGTTTTACCAAATATTTTTGAAATTAGTGATGGAACAATGATGCACATTGAATCAACACCGTTAAATTGTGGGTCATTTTCCTAAATCGCAAATATAGGATGCTTCTCAACTGCTAGTTACTGATGTAGTTGGATACTTAGGATCATAAATTACTATGATCCCCTCAATAGTAAGGCAATCAATGGTCCAAAATCTGATCCATTCAAATTCGATAATTTCAGATCTCGATTGAAGATTTGGGTTTTGAAAATAGTTTGGCTGCCAATGGATCCAAATTCCAATTTGTGCCTATTAGATAACTTCATACATGGATTAAAGATTTGGGTTCCAATAAAAATTAGATCAGATAAAAATTTGATGTAGTAACCTATCGGATGGCATATGGATCAATCGTGTCCCTATCCGATAAAATGTGAGAAAGTAGGTCAATTGTGTTACATAATTGTGAAGTTTCTTTGTATTTTATTTTTTTGAATGTTGCTTCTTTGTATTTTATATGTCAAATCATACTTATAATATGATGAAAATCAATCGAAACATATTTGAATCATATTGAGATCGAATAAAAACAAATTTCAATACGGGTCGATCCAATTTTTATAATACCGATTTTTATCGAATTGAAATTAATGTTTTAATTGATATTTTTGATGGTAAGTTTGGGGCTTTTTAAATATTGTATTTGGAAAAAAAAGTTTAGTGCACTTGTGCAATGAAAATGAAACAACGTATCAATGTAAATATTTAATTTATTTATTTTGATATGTGTATTATGATTTTTTTTTTTTAGGTTCATTTTTTAATAGTAATCAATTCTGATTTTTTTCTGAATTTTTCAGAATTTTTCAGATTTTTTAAATGGTTAAAAACCATTGTTTCAAGGTTGAACGAGACGACTCGACGAGACGAGACGTATCGTCTGAGTCAACTCGATATCAGCGGTGAACGAGACGATACGTAATACCGAGTTTTAAAACCATGATCGACGATGACGTTCTTTTCATTCAAGTTTAACCATTGACGACACTGTTTTCGTTCAACGACGGTGATCACAATTGATGCCATTGACGACACCATTTGCTATCGACGCCATTGACGACTCCGTTTGCGATTGGAAAAATGATCTAGGTAAGTCTATATTGTTAGGTTCTTTGGTGATCGATCCCAAAAAAATTATTTAAAAAAATCTTTTTGACTGGTCGGTAGAAGATGAAGAATAGTGGTGGTTAAAATTCAAGCAACTTTTGGGTTTTATTTATATTTTCTTCTTTTTTTTTTTTTTCTTTCTGGGTTTGTTTGATTTGAAATGGGCGGGTGTTTCCCCTGCTTTGGATCGTTGAGTAGTGAGAAAAATCAAGTTTTGAAGAATGATTTGCCAAGGAGGGATCAGCTGCACAATCTCAGCCTGTTAGTAGAGTTAGTTCAGGTAATTTTTTATTTTTTTTGTTTTTTGGTATATTGCTAAGGAGGGATCAGCTGCACAATCTCAACCTGTTAGTAGAGTTAGTTCAGGTAATTTTTAATTATTTTTTTTTGGGTATATTTATTGTATTGTACTTTTGATTTGTTCTTGAATAAATGCTGAATTTATATTTTTTATTTGTGTAGTTTTGAGTAACTAGGGATGGACTGTTGTTCTTTTAGTTTATTACTGTTTTGATTTGGCCTCTTGGTTTTTTATTTTTATTTTTTCAACTTTTTTTTTCTTTGGGTTTTTGTTGAATTTTGGTTTTGCATGTCTTATTAATACACTTTAATGGATGAATTGGTTTCTGTTTTTGTTCTTCTATCTCTCTCTCAATAAGATTTGGAGAGTTATATTATTTTTTTCCCATTGTATTGTTGGATATTCTTTGATTATGTTTTTAACTTGGTTAAGTGAATGTTGGCCTTCATTTTTATGGATTAGATGGAAAAAATATTGGATGAAAGTTTAAGTCAAATTTCAAAGGATATGAAATACTAATATTGAGTCATATAGTTTTTGTTGTTAATGTTGTACGGTGACCATACTTGTAAGTTAAATATGAGTAGACCATTATGCATAGAAAATTGAAGAAAGTTTGTGTTACAACTGCTATTTGGAGAAAACCCTCTAAAAGATTTTAGGGTCCCAAATACATAAACAGGGAGGTCGGTGTTGGAAAACCACGATTTGGAAGATTTTATATAAAATTTGATGTTGGACAACACAATAATTTAGAGGTTTCGTGAATTGTTATATGTTGAGAATTTAAAGGTTAAAATGGTGATGGATGCATATGCCTGGTGATGTGAATTGGGTTTAAGGATTTGGAATTTTTGAAGGCTATGAATTGAGAAATAAGAGCTGCTCATATAAAATTGGAAGAAAAAAGGATTAGATTTGAAGTGGTAGAGGCATGACACTCATGGTATTTTTACAGATGATTGAGCAACAACCTTCAAAGACTCATAGTTATGGTAGAGCTATTGAAGCTTAGATAGTAAAACGTTCTAGAATCTGGACCTAATGATGTTACTTTCGAAATGAAAATCCTACTATAAAAAAAAAAAACACATATTGAACTTGTAAACATTGAGAACAAGGGGTACTTATAGGTAGCTGAACAATAAGCTTGGAGTATGTTAAGCAAAATACCACTCCAAAAGACCGATCCATTGAAGAGGGGGAGAATTAAGAATATAAGAGGGCCACAAGGCTTAACTGGGGTTTGACATACCTGAGTGTGGAGGAAAATATACACTGAACCCCTATTTTTATAAATTATATATATATATATATATATATAGGGAACGAATCAAGGGACATATGAAAAAACAAAGTAACATTAATAAAATTTCAAAATATGGGTTAGAAGTTTTGAATTTAGCTAATATTTTGTGAGGATGATCTCTATGATTGGAAGATCATCCGAAACAAAAAAAATCAGTCCAATCTAAAACTTCTAACCCCATTAAAAGTGATTTAGAATGTGAATCGTTGATTTTTTGCCAATTTTTACCAATAATTTGTAAATCACTTTTGATGGATTTAGAAGTTTCAGATTGAGCTGATTTTTTGTGAGGATGATCTTCTCATCATAGTGACCATCCTCACAAAAAATCAGCTCAATCCAAAACCTCTAACCCATATTTTGAAAAACCATTGTTTTTACATATGTCCCATGAACCGCCCCTTATATATAAATGTAATTAATTATATATTTATAAGGGTATTCTAATAATTTTTTATGCATTCTGGGTGCATTATGTTGGATTGTGTATTATCAAGGTATTTTGTGTATCAGGAAAATTTCATATGTCCATTTTTAAGATGAGATGCTGTCGAAATTTCTATAGAATTAGCTTTTTGAGGTTTAGAGAATCCAAATCGCAGAATGAGGTATGATTCTTATAATAAGATCTCTTCTATTTCTTTCTCCCGTTGAATTCGATAGATTTATGATCCAAATCGTAGAATGAGCTACGTTTGCTGTAGGACATTTGGGGGAGATTTTCAATAGAGGTTGCTTGAATTTGAGCTAAGTTCCCTGGTTTTAGAGATCGAGATAAACAATATTACTCAATTAGTAGGTACAATCTTGAAACTTCAGATTCTATGTAATTGATTTGAGATGTGGTAGATTTGAGAGTTTTTTGTTTGTTTGATTAGTAGTTACTATGTCTTTGTTGTTGGCATCAATGCAATCATTTCCCATCAGTGCAGCTATTTAAAATCATGTTGCACATATTATAGTTCCTTTTCTTATTCTTTATAGATTGCTCTAGTTTTTACCTCACCAAAATTGCGAGAAGTCTCTGTAGGATTAAGTTTTAGTTTATAATTAATCAAAATATGATGAATTCTTGATCCATTCATATTTCATTTTTGATGAAACATTTGAATGGCTGAAGCCAAGGATATGGTGAAGAACTTCACTAAATATAGATCTCTGCACCAATTGTGATTAATAGTACCATTTATGTATCCTCTTTTATGCTGCCATCCTTTTTCCATCTAATATCACTGCTTTCTTGAATGATGATTTACAAGAAACTTGGATTTTTCCACTTGAGGAGATGTTGGCATGCATGAATTATGTCTTAAAAGTGTTAATTACTAGATGAAATAGGACACATAATGGACCAAGCATGTACAGTTAAAATAGTGTGGTGTTTGACATGAGTTTGGCATCCCTTTTGAAGTTCTTTTTTCTTTTTTCCTTTTTGATAGATATAAAATTTGTTACTCAGATTAAAGGAAATAAAGGAGGTTGTATGGATATGCCTCAAGAAAAGAAAAAGCACAGAACAATACAAAAGTGTTGAAAGAAGAGTTGCTTTATTAAGTGACTTGATCTTGGACTTCATTTATTTGGGATGTGTGAAGCTCTTCAAGTACCCATCCATAACCTGAACTGTGGTTATTGGGTTATTCTCTCTAAAAGAAATTATGTTGTAAATATGTTTGCATTCTTAAAATTTTTTTTAAATGGGATTGGAATTAATCTTCATTGCTACCTACCCTGTCTTGCTTTATGGAATTTTGTAGACCCCATCTGTTCTAAGATGGGGAAAAACAAAAGAATCTGAATTCAAATCTTCCTATATAGCATGTTAGACTAGTAAGGCTTCATATGCGGAGAATTGGGGCTTGAGAATCGTGGTATGATTGATCTAACGTAGGCATTGCTCCAAATAGTGTAAGAGAATCCTGCAAATCATCCTGCACAACTTGGTTCACTTACAGATTTGCAGTACTTGTAAGTATTGCTATATCCTACAAATGTTTGTGTGTTTTTACCTTCATTTTTAGAATTCATTGCATTTTTGTAGCAATTATTTGGACCACTACGTCATAATAGGGAAAAAGCGACGCGACTTTTTCGGAAAAAACGACAGCTTTGAGCCGTCGTTTTAAGCGACGGATTAGCACAGTCGCTAATCCCTTTTTCCGCCTCAAACTCGACTCAACTCAGACACTTTTTCGTTTGACTCAACTCGTATCGTTATTATCGACTCAAACTCGACTCACATACTCTATTTCGTTCGATCGTCTCTCTCTTTCTCGACTCTCTCTGTCTCTCTGTTTCACGCACTGGTTTTCTTCGATCGAATCTCACTCTCACTCACCTGTTTTTCTTTGATCGAATCTCTCTCTCTCTCACTCGTCGGTTTTGTTCGATCGAATCTCTCTCTTCCACTCACTGGTTTTCGTTCGATCTAGTCTCTCTCTTTCACTCACACTTGTTTTCGTTCGATTGATTCTCTCTCTTTCACTGACTCTAGATTTCGTTCGATCGACTCTCTTTCACTTACAGAATCGATCTTATTTTGAACATTAATTCTTCGCTTGATCTCACTCACAAAATCTCGGCTTTTGAAGAAAAATAACTAGGGTTTCCAGACGCAATCAGATTTCAAAATCATTGATCTAGGGCTTCGATCTCTCACTCGATTCTCTGAAATTACCAAGGTCATCTTTAGCAGATTTGAAGAAGAAAGAGGTACAGATTCGCCGATCTCAAATTATTTCTTACGTTTGAAGGCATTAAAGGTTTTTTAATTGATATTTTGTTGGAAAAAACCCTTATTTGAATCGCCTCTTCCTGATTTCTAATTGTAGCAATTCATATCATGTTCACAGAACTAAGATCCACCAACAAATCCCTAGCCACGATTGAGTTTTTTATGACTATTGTAACTAAACAACTAGAAGTTAATCTAAAACTAATATTGAAAGAATTTAGTAGTTCTAATGTGTTCATTTCTGGGGGAATGTTTTGGAAAACTTGTAAAATGAGACTAGTTGGGGAAGTATCCAATTTAAGCAGTAGGTAGATGATCTACTCTTGTTGAAATTATTTGTCGAAATTACTTGTTTAATCTAGTATGTCCACATTGCCAAATTATTCAATTTATAACTAAAACAAACAAATACAGACTCAAAGTTGATCCCTTATGCAGATCAATAGTAATCAGGATTCCCTTCTTTCCCAATACCCCCCAAATTGGTTTTCTAGGTACTTCGTCTTATGCTTGCTCTAAGTTAATAAAAACTGTATGAATGCTCTTTCTCTTTTTTCTATACTTCTCTACCATTTCTCTAAGTAGAAAGATTGCCTCGATGGTTGATCTACCCAACAAAAAATCAAAGTTATTTTCTGATATATTTGTTTTGTCTAAATAGTTGTTACTATTTCCTCCATTCATCTGACAATTTTTAGTCTTTAAAATATTATTGAATAGCTTAGTTAGCCAGGATATTCTAAAACTTCTATGCATTTTCATGCTTCTATAGGAATACCATCCGGTCCTAAGACTATTTGTTTTCGTCATTGCTATATATATTAAAGGGGAACCATAATAAGCCATTGTATTATCTTTAAATTATTTATTTCTTATTTATAGAGCCTTGTTTTTTAGTGAAATGTATAAAATGGCCACTGTATTAGGCATGAAATGGGTTACTTTATGAAATTATTTATTTCTTATGAAATGTATAAAATGGCATGAAATGTATAATGCCTTTTAGATTCAAATCATATAGGAAAAATAAGTAAAATTTCTCTCTTATGAATTTAGTCTCATTCATTTTTAGGAAATTTTATTTAAATAAGTCTGTTTAGATCATGCTAAAAATAACCCTCTGATCTTGGGGTTTACATTGATTCTCTTCAATTAATGAAACAATTGGATTGATTCGATTGATGAAGCCCCATTCAACTGATGGTTGGGGAATAAATGCCTGTGGTCAACAGTTGCTGATGTTGCTAGTATAGTATGGCAAAGTAACAGTGTTGGTCAGTAAGAATCTACCAAGAAAGTGAAGATAACTTCTTATCATTTATGCAACGTAGGATTAATATTTTGCAAAATAATTGAGAGGGATTACTAAAAATAAAGTTAAATTATACATATGATATTTAATAATATGAGTGGCAAATCTTAACCTACAACTAGACCAGCCCAAGCTGGATTTGGGTTAAGTATTTTAAAGCTTGGTTTGGATTTGGTTTAGTTCCAACTTCCAACCATACCCACCCACCAAAATTTGCACCCCTCATCCTGCATATACTACTCACCTCTGTCTAATAATGAGACTTGAACCCATAGATGGTGCAAGTAGATGTGATTAGGTATCAAATTAGGTACATTATTATCCTAATTTACATGCGGGGTTTGTTTATGTGAATTTAAAGGCACCAAGGGGGAGAGATACAGCCCCACAAAAGGGCTAATAGGTTGATGGATACAACAGTTTTGTGGGATTTTATTAAGTCACATTAGACACACACTGCATGTAAGCCACTATCATATGGAAACCATGCAACCAAATAATCCAGCAAAATGCCATAGATGAAATCAAGGTTTGAAGGGGACCATTATAACAGTGTAAGATTCCTTGCATTACCGTTGCAACCGTTAAAACAGTAATGTTATGTCTTTATGATATAAGAGTTGGACCCATAGATGATACTAAATAACACCCCATATACGAAAGCCATGTGATCCTATTGCCATAGGGAGAGTGTCATGTGTGTCTGCTACTGATCCAGATTGCTACAATGTCATTATTGACGATATCCTTGTTGGGAGCGTGGAATTACAAAGTGGGGAAGGAACTTTTGAAGATTTGACGATCGGAGATGTCACTGAATGGCCCAAATTCAGGACACAATTTTATTGATGAAGAAATGGAAAAAGGTAATTTAATTTTATATATGCAGTTGCATTATTCCTTACTAAGAAGCTATACTTAAATGTTGTGATGATGCAAATGCAGATACAGAAAGATCCAATATCAGGTCAAGAGTTAGGTGTAAATCCAATGTCATCTCGATACATTTAGTTTTTGGTACATTTAATTTCACTACATAGACTTTTTACCTACGTATGGTTTATGATTTCTTTTATAACTATTTTTGTTGTTGTTAATTAACCCCTTTTTAACTCCGCCAATGTAAAATTATATGTTTTACATTGCCGGTCCCAAGCTCGGATAAAGGAGGAGGGAAAAGGATGGTTCCAAGTCTGGATGACTGTTGGACGATTCTCTTGCGAGTAAGCTCAAATGCAAGAATCATCAAGTAAAGACATCCCTCTGAAGGTATTTGTTTTGTTCTTATTCAATAAATTCTGAATTTGTTTATTTATATATATTTTTTGTAATATTTCTCTTGTTTGTTTATTTATAATTGATTGATTTTGTTGATCATAAACACTATGTTCTTTATAGGGACACTGTTGTTGTGCTGGTTCTCGCACGTTTCTGGGTGTCACCCCTATTTTTTAAATACAAAGCTGGAGAATTACCAAGGGGAGGTTCCGCTTTCTAATGTGAGTAGACTTCGTTTTTTTCGACGGTATAAGACCGTTGTTTTTTTCGACTTTTATCTCCAGTCACAATTTAAACGCGACTCCTTTTTAGATCTTTTAATTTGGATGTTCTTTTCTCAATTTAATATTTCAGCTTGGATTGTTTATCCCAATAGAGGACAAACTGCCCAAGACACTTCAATTTCTCCACATTGATTATTGTCCGTCTAGCAAACAGTGCAAAGAAGAGTGTGGCGAAGATTGGCCCGAGATATCGCACATTCCCAACATATGAGTTTGTGATTAATATTCAACAACAGGTATCTTTCTTTACCTTTTGTTCTGATTTTATACATTTACTTATTATTTATTGGAATTTGGGAATGATGTCGAAACCCATTTAATTATATTGTAGTGGTGATAGTCCAGTGTTGTGTTGTGTGTGTCTACATGTATTTGAAGGTGTGAGGAGGTGAGTGAGTTGCTTTGTAAGCATTTCTTCCACAAGGGTTGCTAGGAGAAGTGGTTGGATCATAGACACACGACTTACCCTCTTTGTAGATCCTCTCTTTAATAGAGCTAAATTGTTGTATTTTTTTAGTGTTGAAGATGATGGAATTTGCATGAACAAGATAAGATTTAACCAAGTCTAATATATTAAATAGGGTCATAGGGCTACATAAGGCACCTTGATTCTGCTAGTTTAGAAACTAAGTATATAGGGTTCACTGGTTTGGTACTCAAGCGGCTGGAACACTAACTGGTGTTGGTTGGATGTGCTGCCACAACTGGATCTCTGTGGTGCTGTCCAAGGTTTTACATCGCGTCCAATCAAAATCAGACGCTGTCGACAGCTTGAGCAGCAAATCATAGTGCTGCAGCTGAGCAATAGATTGATATTGTTATACCATCTGCACAGCTTGATTATGATATGTACTACCCCAGCTTCAACTTGCAAATCATAGTGCTGCAGCTGAGCAATAGATTGCTATTGATATTGTTTCTTCAGTTCTGTCATGCCAACACCATTGTCTGGTAGAATAGCTCTAAAGAAAGTGTTAAATTGCTCATATAATACTCATAGATGAGATGGTTTACTTGTAATGATTAGTACTCCTGAAACATTGTATCTTAGACAAGGTCTGCTCAATGGATTATGGACTTCTGTGTCTTATCTTAAGTTATATATGCATTGAATATTGGAGTCTGTGCAACATAGCATCTCACCTTAGCATATTCAACCTGCACCAAAGTTCCTCTTCGTTTTGGTCTGTGTCAAAAAATTTGTTATAAAGCATAAATATTCCCTATAACTGATTGATTGATTCAGTGTTTGTGCATAAATATTTCCATCCATTTTTCATTTTTATTGCTTTATTGATTGCTTCTTTCTTTTTTTTCTTATGAGAAAAGTCAAAGTTACTTGACATCTTGTTCATGTAGGGTCTGGATTATCAAGCTCGGCTGCTTTTGTTTGCTCTTCTACCATCGTTATAATGGTTGCTTTTGATGCAAATTTCCCAAAGGTGTTCAGCCTTTCCTTTTAAGTTCTACAAAAGTATTTTAGTCCGTTGTTTGGCTGTATTAAGTTTACAAATTTATGATTCAAATGACCAATAATAGACCCCCACTTGCATATGGATTTCATGCAGCCAAATTCATGTGAATTTAGTAAGATTTACTTCATTACTTTTCTAGATTTTAAAAATAATTTTTAGCATATTTGCAGCTTATATTTTATTTGAATAGCAGAAATTTCCATTTGCAAGATGATAGCTTCTTGTAGATTGAGAGAAGGAAAGTAGAGCTTGGATTTAAAGAGGGTAATGACCTAAATTATAGATGAGCATATTTATAGGAAAAGTTGAGCTGATCTATTTTTTGAACTCTTTACGTTGAAAATTTGGTCAGTCAGTTCAGTAACATGTTTTGGGAAAATAAAACATGTACTATGTACTAATAGAATTGAAGCTTTATCGGTGCTAGGTGGTTCTTCTAAAGTGGTGTACATCTTGTGGTTCGTTTGTATATGATGTTCTTCTCAGATTATTGATCCTGCATGTCACGCCCCGAAATCCCAACACGAATCCCTATGATTCATCGATTAGAATCTCGAGGTGTGAGGTAATCAATCACACAATCTAACAGAACATTCATAAATAATAATACTTATGAAAAGAAAATATACGCAGCGGAATAACATTTAACTAACATCTATACGAGAGTCTAGAGTAAACAAAAGAAATCGACAAACACTGATATAATTCAAGATCTTTAATCTCATAATTCATCAGGTTACAAAAATTTCTAAACTACCATGTTTCTTATCTACAACCAAAAATCGCTAAGATCCTCTACTAGTCCTCAAAGACATGGCGGCAGCAAGACATCAATCTGATCCTCCTCGAGGACCTCCTCAAAGAATGGTTCTTCAAAAGTTGAATAATCTGAAAGGGGAAGGATAGGGTGAGTAACAGGGGAATGTTACTCAGCAGGATGAACGCCGTTCTAACAGGGAGTCATACATGCACGAGTAATCATCAGAACATTAAATAATGCAAGTTTTCATAATGTAATATACGATAAATGTCTAAGCATACTCAGGAAACAGTTATAATAACTTTCAATCTATCATTTCTATCATTTAAAGTAACATATGCATCTTTTAAATGAAAACATCTATCAAACATCACAAAATAAGAAAAGATACATAATAAGAACACGGCGGTGTAATCGATAAGAGAGCAGAGGAACACGCCGATATAACCGCCTCGGCTATGGCAATACGATATTCCAAACTTAACCTCCGATGTGGAATCCCATCGTTATAATTTGATTTTGTGGTCCGTCTAACATACCACGGTTGGATGACCATTTATCCGGCTCAGACTGGCCGTTGACCAAGAACCCAATACTGAGTTCAACTAACGGTGAGGTCGACCGTTTGACGACTATAGACTAATAGTGATCACTAACTAGCCCAGGAGACCCCTCGCGTCGAAGCCTATCAAGAGGCAATGCATGTGAACCCCGCCTATCTCTACACTATACAGATACCGCCTTTACGCACAACGTTCCCCAGGAAATAAGTAGGAGAAATTCCCGGATTTCATAAGCTGTAATATACTCTAAGGTATCCCATACTACCGAAGAGCATATGACATCTAGTGTTATCCTAGATTGACTCGTCGCTTCCGGATACACAGCAACGCGTCACTCTTTATGGGTTTTCTACAAACCTTTACTGGTAAACAAAATAAGTTATTTTGTATATAATATATCATTTCTTTTTAATCGAAAATACAAACAAAGTCTGGAAGTGCCTTCCAATGACAATTATTTGTCATTTCCATCCATCAACCATCTCATCTCTTTATCTATCTATCACGTTTTACGTGGCATGGCCACTACGTAGAACTGAAGGCACTGTCCCATCAATCAGTCGAGAACATACGTTCTCTTTATCCATCCATCAATTAAATCGATCAATCTATCATCTAATTTCCTACATATCTATTAAAGTAATTTTACTTTTAAAGTAATTCGAAATCCATAAAGCATCAACCAATTCCATTCGATGGTTTTGATTGAGTCGAGAGGCTCGAAAACAAAGACAAAACTATAAGACATAAAAGCTGAAAATCTATGAAAATTTAACTAAGTGTTAAAAAAATGATTTTTCAAAGTCAAACTTGAAAACGAATTATTTATTTATTTATTAAAGAACTTAAAGTAATACTTAATTGTTTTTAATGAGATAAATGTAGGAAATGGGTATACATAGTATATGGAAGCAACACAAAACAAATTAGAACCAAACTCAACATTCGGATACTTTTCCGAATTGCTGATTTTTCGTCGAAACTCGATCAAAATCGATCCAAATATCATATTAACTATAAAATGATTATATTAAATCAAATGAACTAAAATCAATCATAAATAAACATGCAAATATGATTTAAATTATTCAAATATGTATAAACTTAATGAAATAATCGATTTATCAACAATCATATGGATTTTCTATGAAATTATAGCATAACTAGAAGGTAGAAGGGAAGGCAACCTACTTCAAGCTATTTACAACGGTTGAATGGACTTTAAAATCACCTCCGGCCAATCTCCAAAATTTTCATCCGGCGAAAATCGGATTTCTTTGCGTCCACGCGTAACCCTCGGCGAGAGGAACAACTTTCCTTCTTGCGCCTAAGCTCGGATCGTTCTTGTTTAGTGTAGATCTGAGTTTCAAATATTGAAAGAAAAGAGTTGAGATTTGTTTGGAGAGAAGAATAAGAAAAATCTGATTTTTCTAATAGAATATAGATATTTATATCACTTAAGTTGGGACATACTTGTCATTTTGGGAATTGTTTTTCCCGAATGCCGAATTGGACAAACTTATACTCTATTTTGAGTGATTTTTCGACACGAATCTAATGGTATGATCGGTTTCCTCAAATTACGTCTCTAAGGTGTCGTTTACCTATTGGGAAAAATCTAATGCGAAACTCGAGGATTTGATAACTTTTAAATCAATGCACGGATCTAAAATTCTTTCCTCCGAGATACATTTTAGGATTTCAGGTCATTACATCCTCCTCCCCTTAATAAGAATTTCGTCCTCGAAATTAAACATACCTCAATCGAAGAATAATTCTGGAAATTGAGCACGCATCTCCGTTTCTTTCTCCCAAGTCGCTTCCTCGACATTGTGATGTCTCCAAAGCACCTTAACCAACGGAATAGCTCGTGACCTCAACATTTTCTCTTTACGGTAAAGAATCTGTACTGGCCCTTCTTCATACGATATGTCTTCCTCTAGATTCAAGGACTGCCACTCAATGACGTGGGATGGGTCCGGTTCATACTTTCTCAACATCGATATATGAAATACGTTATGAACCCTTTCTAACTGAGTAGGTAAAGCCAACTTGTATGCAACCGTGCCAACTCTGTTTATGATCTCAAAGGGTCCTACATACCTCGGCTTTAGTTTACCCTTAATCCCAACCTACTGATTCCTCTTCTAGGAGAACCTTCAAGAATACAAAATCACCGATCACGAACTCTAATGGTCGTCGACGATGATCTGCATAACTTTTCTGCCTGCTCTGTGCTACCCGCAACCTTTCTCGAACTGTCTTAATCTTCTCAGTAGTCTCCAAGACGATGTCGGGGCCCAACAGAATACTATCTCCGACTTCTGCCCAACAATTTGGCGATCTGCATGGTCTGCCATATAACGTTTCAAACGGTGCCATGCCTATACTAGATTGGTAACTATTGTTATAGGCAAATTCAGCTATTGCCAAGTGATTCTTCCAGTTACCTCCAAAATCTAGTACACAAGCCCTCAACATGTCTTCCAATATTTGGATAACACGTTCTGACTGCCCATCAGTCTGTGGGTGGAATGCTGTACTCATCTTCAACTTCGTACCAAATGCAACTTGAAAACTCTGCCAGAATTGAGATGTAAAACATGGATCCCTATCAGATACAATAGAAACTGGGACTCCATGTAACTTCACAATCTCTGAGACATAAATCCTACTCAACTTATCCACAGTGTAAGTCATCTTGATAGGTAGAAAATGAGCAGACTTAGTAAGTCTATCTACAACCACCCATACAGCATCAATCCCATCACTAGCCTTCGGCAACCCACTAACAAAATCCATAGTTACGTGCTCCCATTTCCATTCCGGAATAGGAAGTGGTTGCAATAACCCTGCAGGTCTCCTATGCTCAGCCTTTACTTGCTGACATATCATACAACGACTCACATACTGGGCAATGTGCTTTTTCATTCCTTCCTGGCCACCAAAAATTTCTTTTTTTCATGTCCTGATACATCTTGGTACTCCCTGGATGAATAGAAAAATGCGACTTATGGGCTTCATCCATTATGTCATTTCTCAATAAAACGTCACGAGGAACCCAAAGTCTACTCTTGAATCGTATACTACCATCATCATGAATTCTCCAACTCTGCTCACCAAAGTCCTCAGCTTTCTCTTGGTACCCTTCCAATTCTGCATCAATCTTCTGCGCTTCAATAACCCTTTCAACAATCTGGGGTTGTACTCTCATGTGAGCCACATAGGATTTCTGCTCATCTATTTCTGAGGAAATGTTGAATGCGTAAGCGGTTGCAGTTTCTAGCATTTTCCATTCCTCAATCCTTATGTGAGCAAACACAACCCATCTTTCTTACGACTCAACGCATCTGCTACTACATTAGCCTTACCAGGATGGTAATGCAATGTAAAGTCATAGTCTTTCAGGTACTCCATCCATCGCCTCTGCCTCATATTTAATTCCTTCTGCGAGAATAAATACTTGAGACTCTTGTGATCTGAATACACTTCAAAGGTCTCCCCATACAAATAGTGTTTCCAAACCTTGAGTGCGTGCACTATAGCCGCCAACTCTAAATCATGGGTCGGATAGTTCTTCTCTGGTCTTCATTGTCTCGATGCGTAAGCAATTACCTGACCAACCTGCATTAATACACACCCAAGTCCCGTATGAGAAGCATCAGCATAAATGATATATTTCTCTCCTGGTTTAGGGACTATCAAAACGGGTGCCGTGGTTAGTCGAGTCTTCAACTCCTGGAATGCTGTTTCGCAACTATCGGTCCATTCAAACTTGACCCCTTTCTGAGTTAACTTCGTTAATGACGAAGCTATCTTCGAGAAGCCTTCTACAAACCTACGGTAGTATCCCGCAAGTCCAAGAAAACTCCTGATCTCAGTAACTGTAGTAGGCCTCTGCCAGTTCATAATCGCTTCAATCTTCGAAGGGTCCACCGATATCCCATTCTTGGAAACCACATGACCCAAGAACTTTACTTCATCTAACCAGAATTCGCACTTGGAGAATTTAGCATACAACTTCTCCTGGCGCAATCTGTGAAGTGTGACATTCAAATGATCCTCATGCTCAAATTCTGTCTTCGAATAGATCAAGATATCGTCAATGAAGACGATAATGAAGACATTCAAGAAATCCCAAAACACTCGCTGCATGAGATCCATAAACACCGCAGGTGCATTAGTCAAACCGAACGGCATTACTAGGTACTCAAAGTGCCCTAACCGATTCGGAATGCTGTCTTCGAAACATCCTCCTCTTTGATCCTCAACTGGTGGTATCCCGATCTTAGATCAATTTTTGAGAAGTACTTGGCACCTCTTAGTTGATCAAACAGATCATCAATCCTGGGGAACGGATACTTGTTCTTTATCGTCACTTGGTTCAGTTTTCGATAGTCAATGCATAATCTCATTGACCCATCCTTCTTCTTTACGAACAAAACTGGAGCACCCCAAGGCGAGCTGCTCGGACGAATGAAACCCAAACCTGTCAACTCTTCCAATTGACTTTTTAGCTCCTTTATTTCTGTTGGGGCCATTCGATAAGGTGGAATCGATATGGGTCTAGTTCCTGGAATCAGTTCGATTGAGAAGTCAATCTTCCTGATTGGGGTTAACCCAGGTAACTCTACAGGAAAGACATCGGAATAGTCACATACTATTCGGAGTGCTTCCACCTTTAGTGACTCTTCTTTCATCTCACTAACGGTAGCATTCATGCTATACAAACTATCCCAATCAGTCCCATTCCTAGATGGTTCTATCACTCGGATTACACGATTCTGAATTCCCTTAAACTTGAATTTGAACTCTGGCTGTCTCGGCACACCAAACTTAACTGTCTTGGCATAACAATCTATAACCGCATGGTATGCAGCTAACCAGTCCATGCCTAAGATGATGTCGAAATCTCGAAGTTCTAAGACTATCAAGTTCAGTTCAAATGAACTATCTCCTATCTTGAGAATGCACGAGTTACACACTCGATGTGGCATTGTTTTGTTTCCCAGGGGAGTCATCAACGAAAGTGTCCTATTGGTGTCTGTTGTAGAAAGTTCTAACTTTTCTACCATGCTAGACGATACAAAAGAATGCGTGGAACCCGAATCTATCAGTACATGTGCTAAACAGTTGTATAACATAATTATACCTTCCACGACATCCTCGGAAGCTGTAGCATCGGCCTGCGTCATAGCATAGACCCTAGCCTGAGTCATCGAATCACGGGTCTGCTGGGGGATTTTGGGGCACTGTCTCCTCAGGTGTCCCAACTCTCCACACTCATAACATCTAACTGGCTCTCTACTGGCCTGACCCGTAGGTGTCCTCTGTGACGGTAGTGGAGGTCTAGCAGTCTGAACCTGAGGCCTCGAAGTCTGTCCCTGGCCTCTAGTCATCTGACTCTGCGAACGAGTAGCCTGACCCCTGCCCTGCACTGGTGCTACTGTCCTCTGTGGAAATTGGCCTGTAGATACTGGGGGTTGGAAACTGCTCTGACCCTGTGGTTGGCTGGTCCACTGCTGCCCTGAACTACTGGGCCTGTAAATCATCTGTCTCTTGGCTGGTGGGGGTACCGTCCTCATCCCAACACTCTGCTCGTGAATGACCTCATCTGCTCGCTCTAGCCTTTGGGCTCTTGTGACTACTTCAGAGTAGCTAGTAACCTCGAAGGCTGCCATCCTACTCCTGAAGGTGACTTTCAACCCTCTAACAAACTTTTCCACTTTCATCTGGTTGGTGGAAATCAGCTCGGGAGCATAACGAGCCAATTGGGTAAAGCGGGACTCATACTGGTCCACGGACATGTTACCCTGTGCCAACCTATCAAACTCCATCCTTTTTCTGTCTCGGGAGCTAGCGGGAACATACTTCTCTAAGAACATTTTCTGAAAGATCGACCAGTTGTTCTGAATCTCCGGTTGGTTGTCTTTCACTAAAGTCCACCAATGTGCTGCACCCCTCTGAAGCATAAAAGAGGCACATAGAACCTTCTAAGTGTCTAAACACTCCATAGTGCACAAGTATTTATCAGACTCCTCCAACCATTCTTCCGCCATTACGGGGTCCGCAACTCCATCAAAGCTGGGTGGCCTCATACTCCTATACTCTCTCAAAAGAGCACCCGCAAGACCCTGATACGGTGGTCGCACAACTGCACATGTCTCGGTACCTGTGCTGGTGGAGGTGGGGGTATACCCTGATTAGGTGTGGAGTCAGGGGTGTGCTCCGGAGCAACCTCAGGTATATGTGCACCTGACTGGTTCTGGCCCCCTATCATCCCAGTCAACTGTCTCATCAAGACTACCTGATCTTCTATCATTTTCATCTGCCTTTCTTGTATTCTTTCCTGGTTCTGAGACATCGCAGTTATGGCTTGCATCATCAATTCCATCTCTGTTGGTTGTCTAGCCTCAGATGTCCCTGCATCTGTGGGTTGGGACCTCTTGCCTGCCTACCTCTGCCTGCCATCTAATCAAATCTGCAATTGAACAATCTTTATAATTTCTCCAAATCCAAACGACATTTCATCAAACTTTAGGCAGAGTACTAATTACACATCAAACATTTATGCATTCAAACATATTCCATTTAATACTACTTAGTTCAGTAATTCATCAAATAACTATTGTCTCATACTTCATATCCTTAAGGAATTTCCTATTATTCCTAATCCTATCTCCAATCTAGACTCTAACAGACTTCTAGACACAGAAGAGCTCTCGTCCTATCCGGAACTAATATTGAGCTCTGATACCACGCTGTCACGCCCCGAAATCCCAACACGAATCCCTATGATTCATCGGTTAGAATCTCGAGGTGTGAGGTAATCAATCACACAATCTAACAGAACATTCATAAATAATAATACTTATGAAAAGAAAATATACGCAGCGGAATAACATTTAACTAACATCTATACGAGAGTCTAGAGTAAACAAAAGAAATCGACAAACACTGATATAATTCAAGATCTTTAATCTCATAATTCATCAGGTTACAAAAATTTCTAAACTACCATGTTTCTTATCTACAACCAAAAACCGCTAAGATCCTCTACTAGTCCTCAAAGACATGGCGGCAGCAAGACATCAATCTGATCCTCCTCGAGGACCTCCTCAAAGAACGGTTCTTCAAAAGTTGAATAATCTGAAAAGGGAAGGATAGGGTGAGTAACAGGGGAATGTTACTCAGCAGGATGAACGCCGTTCTAACAGCGAGTCATACATGCACGAGTAATCATCAGAACAATTAAATAATGCAAGTTTTCATAATGTAATATACGATAAATGTCTAAGCATACTCAGGAAACAGTTATAATAACTTTCAATCTATCATTTCTATCATTTAAAGTAACATATGCATCTTTTAAATGAAAACATCTATCAAACATCACAAAATAAGAAAAGATACATAATAAGAACACGACGATGTAATCAATAAGAGAGCAGAGGAACACGCCGATATAACCGCCTCGACTATGGCAATACGATATTCCAAACTTAACCTCCGATGTGGAATCCCATCGTTATAATCTGATTTTGTGGCCGGTCTAGCATACCACAGTTGGATGACCATTTATCCGGCTCAGACTGGCCGTTGACCAAGAACCCAATACTGAGTTCAACTAACGGTGAGGACGACCGTTTGACGACTACAGACTAATAGTGATCACTAACTAGCCCAGGAGACCCCTCGCGTCGAAGCCTATCAAGAGGCAATGCATGTGAACCCCGCCTATCTCTACACTATACAGAGACCGCCTTTACACACAACGTTCCCCAAGAAATAAGTAGGAGAAATTCCCGGATTTCATAAGCTGTAATATGCTCTAAGGTATCCCATACTACCGAAGAGCATATGACATCTAGTGTTATCCTAGATTGACTCGTCGCTTCCGGATACACAGCAACGCGTCACTCTTTATGGGTTTTCTACAAACCTTTACTGGTAAACAAAATAAGTTATTTTATATATAATATATCATTTCTTTTTAATCAAAAATACAAACAAAATCTGGTAGTGCCTTCCAGTGACAATTATTTGTCATTTCCATCCATCAACCATCTCATCTCTCTATCTATCTATCACGTTTTACGTGGCATGACCACTACGTAGAACTGAAGGCACTGTCCCATCAATCAGTCGAGAACATACGTTCTCTCTATCCATCCATCAATTAAATCGATCAATCTATCATCTAATTTCCTACATATCTATTAAAGTAATTTTACTTTTAAAGTAATTCGAAATCCATAAAGCATCAACCAATTCCATTCGATGGTTTTGATTGAGTCGAGAGGCTCGAAAACAAAGATAATACTATATGACATAAAAGCTGAAAATCTATGAAAATTTAACTAAGTGTTAAAAAAATGATTTTTCAAAGTCGAACTTGAAAACGAATTATTTATTTATTTATTAAAGAACTTAAAGTAATACTTAATTGTTTTTAATGAGATAAATGTAGGAAATGGGTATACATAGTATATGGAAGCAACACAAAACAAATTAGAACCAAACTCAACATTCGGATACTTTTCCGAATTGCTGATTTTTCGTCGAAACTCGATCAAAATCGATCCAAATATCATATTAACTATAAAATGATTATATTAAATCAAATGAACTAAAATCAATCATAAATAAACATGCAAACATGATTTAAATTATTCAAATATGTATAAACTTAATGAAATAATCGATTTATCAACAATCATATGGATTTTCTATGAAATTATAGCATAACTAGAAGGTAGAAGGGAAGGCAACCTACTTCAAGCTATTTCCAACGGTTGAATGGACTTTAAAATCGCCTCCGGCCAATCTCCAAAATTTTCTTCCGGCGAAAATCGGATTTCTTTGCGTCCACGCGTAACCCTCGGCGAGAGGAACAACTTTCCTTCTTGCGCCTAAGCTCGGATCGTTCTTGTTTAGTGTAGATCTGAGTTTCAAATATTGAAGGAAAAGAGTTGAGATTTGTTTGGAGAGAAGAATAAGAAAAATCTGATTTTTCTAATAGAATATAGATATTTATATCACTTAAGTTGGGACATACTTGTCATTTTGGGAATTGTTTTTTCCGAATGCCGAATTTGACAAACTTATACTCTATTTTGGGTGATTTTTCGACACGAATCTAATGGTATGATCGATTTCCTCAAATTACGTCTCTAAGGTGTCGTTAACCTATTGGAAAAATATCTAATGCGAAACTCGAGGATTTGATAACTTTTAAATCAATGCACGGATCTAAAATTCTTTCCTTGAGATACATTTTAGGATTTCAGGTCATTACACTGCATGTATCAATGTCAGAAAAGAGCACTAATTTATTATTGTTACTTTTCTTTTTCCTAGAAACTATGAAAATAATGTAAAGATTTTGTTGGATTTTATTCTAAATACATCATGTAATTGAAAGTTTGTTAACAACGCCACATTGGAACACAATCTGGTGGGATGGACCAGGTGAGATATCTCTTTCTTCACGCTTATAGTTTTGATGGATTTCTTTTTCTACCCAAGAAGCTAGAGAGAGGAAATGATGCGTGCATGCCCTCTTTTGAAACATAATGCTTTTTTTTTTTCATTCTAAGTTTCCAACTTTCCAAAGAGGAGTCTGTTAGTGGTGTATGCTGCTTTGACATTTGAATGAAACATAAATATTTGGCTTCAGGTCAATCTTTATTGTTTCTTATTGTGTTGTCGACTTTTGTGATAGCCCATTCCTTGGTAGAATCCCAGAAAGCAGTGACCGCTGCAACAAATTACAATAACGTGGTCGTAGAATGCTGTCTAGCATCTGTAACTTTTCATTGTCCTTTTTCTGAATGGTAAAGAGTTCTTTATATTTTCTGTTCTCTACAATTAATGTGCTTTAAATTTGTTCTTAGTTTGTTCGCCATCGGTAGAAAGTGTATATTAAAGATTCAATCTGAGATTGGACACAATTCGACCTGCATTTCAAATCTCATATTTTAATTGTACATTGAAGTGTTAGACATAGAACAATATTAAGCAGTGTTCCTAAACAAAGAAGTTATTACAATGATGATCACAATCTTAATTGTGTTGATTTTCTATGTCATCCATACTTTGCTTGTGTCAATTGATTAGGAATTCCTGAACTTTGTAAGCTCTATAATAGTGTTATTGTTGTTTTTGTACCGTGTTCTGATTCCAGTTACAATGTGGTTCCTGAACATTTCTGCAGATTGTGCTTGGTATAAAGCTGGGAATGAAACCAGAGGAGGCAATTTCCAAAGTGAAAACTCTCTCTGATGTTGAGGGTTTATGTGTATCTTTTGCGAGTAATCGTGGCTCTTCTGATCCTGTCCTGGCTGTCAAGGTATTTCTCTTGCAGAACTTGAATATTTCTCTTGTATTTTTTTTTCAACTTCTATGTCAAAAGTGGTAAGTTTTACTATTTTTAATTTATAACTGCATCACATAAACTTCTTAGATTTTAGTTTCTTATACATTTTTTGGTCTATTTCTCAATTTGAATTGTTGGTAGATGTTGGTTTTGTCTCTTATTATTTTGTATAGGTAGTCAATGCCTTTTGCAGTGTTGTATCAGCTTCGCCAACAAAAGCATTGTCTGCAATTGTTCTTCAGGTCAGTATTCGGCTTAAGTTCATGAGTGAATTCTCAATGGACTTTAAAAAAATATATATAGCATCTCTATAACTTTTTTACCCAAACCATTTCAGGTAGAGAAGGATTTGCAATCTTGGGTTGCTAGAGATGGTGAGCAAGATCAAAATAGATGGATTATTAATCAACGGATAGTAAAATTAATGGTGGAGCTAATGAGAAATCATGATTGCTCAGAATCGTTGGTAATTCTATCTAGTTCTCCAGATCTTCTACAACGTGCCACAGATGGAATGCTCCCCGATAGAGAAGCGTGCACTTTACCACAACTAGAGGTACTATTGCGAGCAAATATACTTATTTTTCTTCTTCGTGTTTCACCTTATATTCCCATTTAAGAAAGCTTTGCGATCAAAGATTGTCTTCGTGACCCATCAGGTCATAGCTCTTGCCATTAATAGCATCAATTCATTGCTCTATGTTTTTATTAGTATCATAATCGCGTAACGTAAAAGTTTTAACGACAAATTGTCCCGAGAGAGTATCTAATGTGAAAGAAACAATCAGTCAATCTTCGACAAGCCCTTCGATCTAATTTGGTAAGTTTTATCCGTGATCTAAAATATTGCTTCCACATTTTTTGTCAAATCCCATCCGTATGGGCGTTTCTCTTTTTTTCTTCAAAAGTTTAGATATCGGTTTGTAACCGATGTCCAAAGTCTCAGACTTAGGACATCACTCTTATAGACATCGGATTTCAATCGATGTCTAATGTATATTTTTTTTGGTAGTGCTTTCAGATTTGGAACGGTTTTAAGCCGTTCCAAATGCTGAGTTTTTTTCGACGGTTAGTTTAACGGACTAAAGCAGTCGTTTTTTCCGACTTTCTTCAGCACTCGCATTTTAATCGCGACTCCTTTTAAAACGACTGCAAGGGCAGTCGTTTTCGTCAAAAACGACTGTTCAAGACAGTCGTTTATCCCGCAATATGACGTAGTGGACTCTATGTTTATGTTGATCTTTAAAAGTTCATATCCATTCCTTGTGCTGATAGATATGGGAATCCTCCAAATTTAGGGTGAATAAATGTCGTAAAAAAGTTCCTTTTACAAGATAGTTCTTCAATTATTTCAAAGGTGGGATGATAAATAATATGGGAATTTGCGGGTAAGTGTATTTACTTATCTTTGCTTGCTTTTCCATGTTAATACATGCCTTTCCACAAGTACCGAATCCCCACTAAAATTTTGAAAGATTTGCACGCTTAAGTTTGTATCGATTACTTCTTAGATGAAGTGCTCCTTGTCAACAAAATTGACTTAATTTCTTTTCTATGGCTTTTGATGGGATTGAGTTAATAGCTTAATGGGGGACTGTTCATGGTGTCATAATAACTTGCATGTTATTTGGGTAATCAGAGACATGGTCAAGGTGTCATCAAAATGGTATTTACAGATAAAACTGTAAAACAGATCCTTTAGAAAGGTCTGACCAAAATCATTCCAATTGTATATAGCTTATAAAAAGGCATAAGAGTAAAACTATTTCACTGTTAGTGCTGTTGTAATTTAAAATTATTTCAGTGGCAAATGGTTTTATTATTACAATATAAGTTGTCCCTTTATTACTTTTTATTAATTAGAAACAACTTTTGTTCTCCAGATGCGTGAAAAAATTATCAATCTCCATTTTGTTGTGGAAACAACAGAAACACATGATGTTATGGCAACGCTGATCATCTTCAGTCTGGAGAAGCATAATAAAACATAGAAAGCAACAGTTGATCAGCAGCCTCTATCCATCCCAAAACAACAATCCATTAAATTTCCATCGGTATCACTCAAGAATCAGGACTGCTACCGAAATCTCGTACATTTGTGAGCAACGTAATTTTAGGGTACAAGTCATACCGAAAAACTAGATAATATCGAGTTTGAAATAAGGTGATCTACCATTTAATTTTCATGCTTACCAATTTAAAAAACCAATTTATATTAGTTTAGTATTCTGTTTTGAAGTATTATACCTATAATTGGTTTAACATTTTATTAAACATGAACCTATCAAATATGTATGCTTTTAAACATGAGGGGCTACCACTTTCATTTTTTTTAGAAAAAATAATTTCTCTTGTATGGGCTTGTAGAAATCATTATTGGTTGAATTGATTTTGTTTTTTAGAATTGGTTATATGCCAAACGCAATTAATAGAAGCATTTTTTGAAGAATGTTTACCAACCAATCAAATATAAGGGAAAGAAGGGAAAGGTACCAAAGGTTCATGTATGTATGAGGCCAAAATTACTGGTCCCATTGTGTTGCTGCTATTGCGTGTGTGTCATGTGTGAGTGTATGTTGTGTATGGTATGGGGCAGACTAAGACAATAAGACTTTTCCTTGTCAATTGTAAAACTTCTATTTTTTTTAAAAATAAATAAATAATCCCAAAGCACTGAAACAGAGATATAAGAAACTTAAGGAATCTAAAGAGGTGGTGTCGAAGATCCTAGATCGCATTGCTTCCAATGGTGATTGTGCCTTTTAGTGTTTTTGGTTTTTTCTTTTGTATGATTGTTCTGTTTTGTGTGTTATGATTTTTCTTTTTAGGTTTTTAATTGCTCTCAATACTCTATAGAGCCATTCCTATTACTAGTAGTATATAACTATAAATGGTTGTGAGTGTTTTTTAATTAATCTCTTTAAACTATAATTTGTTTTCTTTCTTTATTATGATGTGTGCCGATACAGAGTTCAAGGGATGACCCATCTATCTTACTGATTAGATGTAGGCCCATGCTCATGTCATCTTCATGTTCATTTTGTTTGTACACCCAACACCATCACATGTACCGATTTTTTGTTGTTATAAGGTAAGCTATCTGTTATGAAGCTCTAATGTTTATTTGTATCTTAACTATTTCTTTATTTTTACATTTTAATTCTCTTGTTTGCTTAGTGAAAATACCAGCAAACATTTTTTTTCCCGAAGATCCTTTTGTAGTGAATGACATTTTCTTGACAATCATAAACATTCTTATTTAGAAGAAAATTTTAAAAGGGAATGTAGCAGTCCATTATTATTTCAAAAGATAGACAACAAATCAAAGGGAATTACATAATCATACAAATAGACCATAAACAAAGAAAAACTATCCAATCAAACTCACATAGATAAATTTAACTAAACTGAAAATCAAAACCAAAGAATCCAGATAACATAGGTAAAAGGCCTTCCAATATGGACTACTGGCATCATCAATGTATTCTAACCATATATAACTTGAACATTTTATGGGCTAGTGGTTGAAGGGGGAGGGGAGAGGAAAGGGATTGAAGGAATTGTGGTTGGGATGGTTGGAATTGTGGGGAATGTCGTTGGTATGGTGGGCAAAGGATTTGTGGGCAGTGGAGGCAATGTGACCTATGGAATTGTGGGCATTGTAGGCAATGTAAGGAGCGGAGGTAATGCAGAGTTAGACAAAGAAGGTAATTGGGTGCTTGGCAATGGCAATGACAAAGTAACGAACAAGGTTAGTTCACCATCCCAACAATGACAAGGTTGGTGAATTAGTCTTCATATGCAGTTGGTGCTAGCAAGAAAGGTCTTAAAAGTTATGGGGTTTAGTTAGTTCACCATCCCAACAATATTCTTTCCCTAAATCGTCAAATAGTTGTATTTAGGTAACTAGTTGAGTAGCGTAAGTGGGTGAGCCGTCACTAAGTTAGATAAGCTATTTTACCAAGCTATTCTTTCCCTAAATCGTCAAATAGTTGTATTTAGGTAACTAGTTGGATTGATTAAAATCCCATAAATATCTCCCAAACCCTTTTTTTATATATAGATACAATCTCAATCTATAGAATTATTTTTTGGTAGTTGAGTCTCTCTTTCTCTTCTCTTGTGTCAAGTGTCCAATAGAGACTCCTTTATGACTGCATTTATGGTGGATTCTTATGAAAGCTCTTACTTTCTAATCGCCAACTGGTATGTAGTTTGTTCTGATATCTGGTGCAATGGAAAAAATGTTAGCTAATTATTGTTAGGTTCAGCATCATACTTGAAGCCTTATTTCAAAATTTTGGGTTGGCTGCAGAAATCTTTATACCCATTTAATTATATCCAAAGCCAAATCTTCCATCAATTTTAGTGTGTTCTATCTGCTCTCACTACCATAAACCCATGTTCTCTCTTTCTCTCTCTCTCCCTTTTAGAATTTTCTATTTTTTTCCCTTTTTTTTCACCAATTAGGATTATTCCTACATATTCCAAATGTGTTAATTTTCAATTTTGCAACTCCTAGGTTTTTTCCCCCCCACTCCTATATCTTGGTATCTTCATTTTTTGCTCCGCCAGTTATTGTTGTCTTCTGCAAATTGCTAAATCTAATGTTGGGTTAGTAGTATTAGATTTAGAGAAATTTGCTTGGGTGAATTTAGGTGACAATGGAGACGATTCAATATCCCCACTAATAAGATATTTGATGTTCATTTTGTTATCAAATGTGGCTGAGGTGGACGCTTCTCCTGCGTCTACTTTCAAGCACAACCTTCCTTCCACGTAATTTACTTGGAAGAACTTAGGTGCCACAACATCAGTTGTTTGGGGACTCATGGGCACAATTGCTAGAGATCAGTATCTGTCACTGATTTGCTCTACCTAAGACTAAGAGCTTAAAAGCCTACTACATCTGAATGTTTTAAACTGTCTGAACCATTGAATTCATTGGGAGAAGAAAAACAATAGATTGTGTTGGTGTTCATTCAATAGCCCAAATCACTTAGTGATGTGCAAGTTTTGAATTAAAATGCAGTTTCCATTAGTCCCACTGAAGGGAAATTTTTTGATATTAAGCATATGGGGTTATTCCAATGTTAAATGGATACCAATGGACTAATATAATAAGCAAACCCGCAACAGTCGGATCTGTCTTGTTGGCTTGCTTGTGCTGTGTGTGGATAGTTGATACAACTTTTGTCTATCTTTCCAATTGCAATTTCCAATATTTCCTTTCTGAAATACTAACGATTGGCAATTTTGATCTAAATCTTCTTTTAGAGCAACAACAGATTGTGAGAGATGCTGAGGTGGAGAGACTCAAGGAATTGATCATTACTCTAATGAGAAAGGTAAATTCTCACCGATAATAGAATATGTTGTGTTTTAAAATATTTTATTAATAAATATTTATTTATTGATATGACTAATTTGATTAATGTATATGAATTGTAGGTTGATGAGCAGCACAATCAACCCGACAATGATCAGTGTCCATAACAACAACCATAATAGATAGTTTTTGTTTTTTGAGTGATAAACATGGATTTATAAGCATTGATTCTTAATTCAATCGACTTATTACTTTGTTATACTTGTCTCTTAACTAATTTGATTTATTAAATAATTGTGTTTAATTGACAGGTTGTATAAAAATAAGTATTTAATTACAAATAATTTTAAAATAAAAGAAATTAAAAAATAAAAAATAAAAAGATCTTATTGGCGGTGGCCATTACTACCACTATAAGCAGTCAAAATTGTATTTATAGCTATGGTAAAAAACAAATTAGTGGCGGTTTTTAATCACCACCATAGATCTCACTCATATTTATAGCGACGGTAATACACTATTAGCGGCGGTTTTTGACCGTCACCATAGGGCTAGTCATATCTATAGCGACGGTAATACAATGATCAGCGGCAATTCATCACCGTCACTATTACCCTCATTCATATCTATAGCAACGGTAATACAATAGATTAGCGGCGATTTTTGACCGCCACTATAGGGCTCCATATGGCCTTTAGCTACACCACTATAGTGGAGCTACACGTGACCATCGCTATTAATAATAGCGGCGGTTTTTGACCACCCGCTAAAAATCTAAAATTTTGTAGTGATTCTATCCTTTATTTACGTTAAATCAGACATCTTTAATCTTAAGATTCAATTTATTTCAACCTTTAAATATATTTTTATAGAAAAGCAAGGATTTTCTACAACAAGCTAAGGGGAGATTGAAAACGTTGAGTAGAATTAAAAAAATATATATATATTTTATCATAGAGGTTAAAGAGCTTTAGGATGACAGATTTTGAGAGAAAAATCGAAGATTATATTTTTCTAGAAGATGATGGCTTTTACGTAATTCAGTATTGATTTATAAAAGAAGGCCATAGTCAAGGGTTATGTCATCACTACAACATTTCTGATCTACAACGATGGATTTTTCCGCCATTACAGGGTGTTTTTTCTGTCGATAAAAGTTATAATGGCGAATGAGCAGCGGATAGAAGATCCGACGTTATTGCCTCAGTCACTAGATTTAGCAGCGGATAACTTCTTTCGCTGTTACAAGTAATATATAGCTGTGGAAATTAATATCCGTTGCAACAAGTCCTTTTCTTAACAAATGCTATTATATATATAGCGGCGGAAATTAATATCAGCTACCATAAGTCACTTTTAAAAATAAAAAAATATAACACATATAACGACGGACCTCAATATCCGCTACAATAAGTCATTTTAAAAAAAACATGAAATATAACACATATAGCGGCAGATATTAATATCCGCTGTAATAGATCCTTTTAAAAAAATATATATATAAGACATATAGCGGCAGATATTAATATCTACTGCAATAGGTAACTTTTTTATAATATATATATATATATATTACTCTTAACCTATGTCTTCCACCTACCTGCATACATTGAAAACAAATATACAATAAATTTATTGTTTTCGAGAGCCACCAAAAGTTTTGAAAGTACTTACTCGTATATCATACATAAGCCAAATGAATATCATAAATGGTATTTTTGTACTTACTCGCATTTATATTTCGACACATTCCTAGGCACATTTTTATTTTTGATAGAAGATATATGTTTTTAGTAATTTATAAAATAAGAGATCCTATCTTCAACTCACCAATATTGATTGAGGAATACAACGGAGTCTATTGCCTCCTTTTTCCCATCATCGTTTGGGTTTCAATGGTAGAATGCATGTGTTATGTTCTTTATCTCCAATGTGGAATGATCGTAACTAGCTTCCCTTAATGCAGAGCAATCCAGTTGTGGGTCCCTAAACCTACAAAACCAAACAATCATTTAAAGTGAGGGTGTTGTGACAGAGGGATAGAGAATATTATATAGAAGACAAAAGAAGAGTAATCTATCCTGCAATGAATCCCAAGAGTCCTAGGAACTCCCATTAACTCACAAAGGCACTCACCTACTCAAGTCTCAAACATAACAAAGTAATTTTCCATGAAATTATACTACTCTTGAAGCATGGTTATAAATTATGACTGCCACCCTTATACATATACTTCAGAAAGACGAATAAATGGCTTGGATTAGCACATGGCAACAATCCAACAGCTATGAAACTCTGTGCTCCATCTGGAACTCTTTTACCATATACAATATATGACCCAGGGCAACAACATCGGTACCAGCACTCTTCGGGCTCTTCTAGATGTTCCTAACTTACCTTGATCGTGTGGAAAAGAGAAACCTCCGGTTGCACAACCTGCCCAGATCAATGGTGGTTACTGTATGGTATAATGGATGCTCTACTGGACAGAAATGTTTACATGTCACACACCAAAAAATTGGAAGTACAGTTCCAAATAGAAGAGCAGAAGCAAAAGTGATGATCTTAAATGAATTGTGTAGCCACCTAAACGCACACCAATACTCGAATCTTTTAAAAAATACTGCAAAAACTTACATCGATCTTTGGATCTCATTTAAAATCCTTTTCAAGATATATAATGACCAAATTGCACCCACAAACCAAACCATTCCAATAGGGTCAAAGAGAAAACAAAATTAGATTTACCATATCAATTAACATAGTTAAAAGAAGGTCCAAAGTGAATGCAAAATTCGACCAATATAAAAGGGAAGGGAAGTTACATTTTCACTTTTTTGAGTGTTTGTCAATTTACGTAACTCGGATGCTTCATCTTGTTGTAATGCCAATGCTTGTGAAGTTTTTGTTAACTCTTGAATTATCTCAGACTGCAACCAATGCTTGCAAAATTTGTGAATGTGTCTCCTGTAACGGCAGATAAAACTATCTGCTGCAACAAATGTTTCAATGTATCATATGAGTGTGGTCATTTATAGCGATAGATACAAATATCTGCTGCAAAATGTGGCCCTTGTATCAACGGATACAAATATCAACTACAAAATGTGGCTCCTATATCAACGGATAAAAATATCCGCTGTAAAAAACGTTCTTTCTTCGAATAAGGGTATGAATGTGTGTCCCCCGTGGCGACGGATACAAATATCCGCTACAAAAACATTTCAATGTGTCCACTGTAGTGATGGATATAAATATCCGCTGCAAAAAACATTTCTTTCTTCAAATGTGTGTCACCTGTAGCGGCGGATACAATCATCCACTATAAAAAACGTTTCAATGTGTCCTCTGTGTCAACGGATAAAACATCCACTGCCAAAACATTTCTTTTTTTGGAAGACAGTGTGAATGCGTCTCATATAGTGGCTGATTAGGATATACGCTGCAAAAAAAGTATCATACTGCAGCTGAAACATCGATCCGCTGCTATAAACCGTTGTTATACATCGAAAATGTTGTAATGCATCCAATTTAAATTAAGGATGCACATTGTGGAAGGATAAAATCATCTCCCAACTGAATTATTCATTCGCACCATCAACATGCATTCCGAGATGGGCACGTGACAAGATTTGAATAGAATTTTATGTAATTAGGGAAGAATCTCAATTTAGTAGGATTCTTTCGTAATAGGTAATTAATTTATTTGTATATGGGTAAAATGAGCAATAATAATTTAACTAGGGTTAGGATTTCTCTTTAAGGTTTTTCTGTTTAAAGACTTTGGGGCCATTGAAAAAAGAAGAGGAAAAAATCAAGAGGAGGAGAGGAGATAGGGAAGACCGAGGAGTGGATGTCATATAACCGCAAAATTTATAGTGGAATGGCTCCTCAAACCCGTGGGCATAGGCATGCTTGCTAAACCACGTAAAAAAATCCTTGTGTTATTTATTTTTCCATGTTTCTATTATTATTTTGTGGGTTTAATGATGAAATTGTGATCGAGGTTCATTTATTACAAAATCGACCTCTAAACATATGATTCGAGTTGAGGGCAATATTGGAACCAAGCCAAACTTGGTCGGTTCTACAAACTAGGAGTCAAAACTGAACCACATACACCCTAGAACCAAATGGACCTTAGTTCGGTTCAGTTCGATTCTTGGGTCACAAAAAAATAGATTAGATTTGTGGCACCCCTAGCTCTTTTTGTAAACTTAATTGTTGCCATTTTGCAGGGGCTAGTGACAACATACCGTTAGAGGAATTTTGTCAAATAGGTGGTAGTAAAAAACAATTCTACCACAAATACATGAAATTTTAGTTGGAAAATCTGAAACCATTGAGAAAACATTCATATAAATCTGAAAATATTGTCAAATAGGTGGTAGTACTTTAAATAAATATATATACAAAAAAGTTTTAACACAAATACATGAAATTTGAAGAGGAAAATCTGAAACCATTGAGAAAGCATTCATATAAAGATCCATTCTACTGTTTTTATTATTTTAAAGATAATTAAACTTTAATTTTAAGAATTAGAAGATTCAAAATCAGTAAGAGGAAATTTCTCAACCTTATTCCTGAAAAGGGAAAGCGAAAGAGTTTTCCTACGTCGACTATCGGCACCCCAATTTTTACTTATTACCTCTCAGTTGATTGAAACGACGCTTAAATGACAGTCAAAAACTGTCGTAATTAACGACGGCCTTTAGCAGTCATTTTTAGCGCAATTCTGGCGTCGCAATATATACAATATGACGTAGTGCAATTGATGTGGCAAGTGCACAAAATGCTAGATCTTTTTCCTTGTATGTCTTGAAGAAAAATATCTATGCTTCTATGCACTTGCCATTTCAACCATGTACATTTTAGCGCATCGGTTTATCCCACTCTATTTGATCATATTGATCTCTCTTCCAATTTATTTGCTCTTTATTTTTCCCTTGCTTAAATATATTACAAACAGTACCTTGCAAAATATTTTTGGGGGTAACGGTGTTTATGGGATGAAAACTCATTGGGTTAGTTGGGAAAAATTAGCTAAACTAGTCAATGAAGGATGCTTGGGCGTGTGTCGTCTAGCTGTTTCTCACAAAGTTGGGATGCTTAAGATGTGTTTAGAGAATTATGAATGAAGATGGACTAATATATGAAAGATGATCTGTTTTGGACTGCTTTCCTCAAAGAGATCTAAAATATGGTCTTCAACGTGTTTGTATACAAGCTGGAAATGAGATTTCTATTTGTTAGACTAGCCCTAAATGAATGTTTTAGATCCAATATGGACATATATCCAGTCTTGGATGAACTAGCATCATCAATTAGCACCCTCAAACAGCCATCATCAAAAAATAAAAATAAAATATTAGCACCCTCAACCTGGAACGTGTCCATAGATTTAAAGGTCATCTCCTTGTATTAACTCAACAAGTTAAGAAGGTATACTAGGCAACCACTTGTCATCTTCACAGCTACCTCTTGTTTTTGCCTCATACGTTCTACTTATAGGAATGGCTTTTCAGGTCCGTGACGGAACAAAAGGAGAGAATGGAGGCTTATTCAATAAGCAATCAATAATTCTGCACCGCTCTCACTATGCATTCAATAATCGAAAAGGGCTTCGAGCAGTACTATCTTATCATCAAGCTAACATGGAAGCCTAAGTGAGTTCTTCAATATCAAACAGCTCAAAATGTTGTTAGAGGCATATTTTGTTGTCATTAACGACATCCTTAGTGAGTTGTAATCAGTAAGAGATGATATTCTGCATTCTAGAAAAAGAAACTTCATTGAAACTTTTTCTTCTTGTTAAATGAAACTTGATACTAAAGATTTTTAATTTCATTGTTGGTGTCACAGTGGAAAGAGCACATAGGTGACATTGAAGATCTCATCAACATTAAACTAGTGAAAAAACTTGACAGAAAAACTTTAGATTTTCCTTACTCATTTGTCTTCTAGTTTGAAAGATTATGAATATATTAATGCACTTAAACAGGGCCATATTCAAAATCAGCTGATATAGTTCGAGTAACTATACACAAGTTACTGGTGGAATAAAAGTAAAAACAAAAAGAGGAAATCTGTTTTATCATAGCTTAATGAAAGCAGTATTTGGGATACCATCCTAGACAAATTAAGGCATAGTCTGGCTTCCTAGGAAGACCCATTACTTTTCCAAAGGTGGGAAGATTGTGTGTATTATGAGTACACCACAGTATTTGTGTTCTATTTCATGTTCTTCTTTTTCCATACTAATGCCCATCATAGAAAGCATTGTTGTCAAATGTGGTCGCATATGCCATCCACAAAACTTTTTTCACATTTGCCATCATGGCATATGCGGAAATCATGCCATAGAAACATATGCTATCGCATATTTTAGTATGTGATCGTATACTGCAATATGCTATCGCATATGCAGTATCCGATGGCATACTTATCCAATAGTCAAAATCTGATTGTTGGGCACTATTTTTTTATTTTATTTTTATATTTTCTTCTTCAAACACTTCTATAAACGCCCTATTCCCTCCCCTCCCTTTCCTATAATCTCTAAGCATCTAAAGGCTCACAGTTTCTCTCTAATACCCTTCAAATCACACACATACACTCAAAGGCTCAGCACTTGAATACTTGCTAAAGATTTGCTGACTACAGGAAGATTTTGGGTGACAGAATTCTGAAGTTGCTTTTAGGATCATGTTACCTACCACACCCTGCCAAGGAAGAAACCAGTGGAGAGGTTGCTCACTTTATATGCATAGATGAGCAAGCCATTAGTGTGGCAGATGGTGTTGGTGGCTGGGAAGATGTGGGTATTGATGCAAGAAAATATGCCCGAGAACTCATGTCTAATTTAGTAACTGCAATTCAAGATGAACACCAAGGTTCCGTTGATCCAGCAAGGGTTTTAGAGAAAGCTTACTCAAGCACAGAACCCTTGCTGTCAAATGGATTTGCCATGAATAACAACTTGTAATGGCTAATCACTATAGCTTTTAGTGGATTCAATCTTTAAGGAATCGGAAATGTGAATGGTTCATTTATAACAAAACAAGGATTGGATTTCGTCCAATCTTCAAACATTTCTTTTGTAGAAATTTCATAGATAAAATGAGTTGGTGAATGTAATATAGTGTAAAAAAGATAAAATTTCCTATTTATTTTTATGTTTGATAAGTAACAATATGGAAATATGGTACATGGATGAGTGTGTGTAATTAATAATGAGAATTGCTGGTTATATTGCCTCTTTTTATTGGATCTATTTTAACTTTGTTAGAAAATCCAACAATTGGTTTCTGATTTGTAGGGTTCTTGGATTGGATTACGTGAATTTGTTCCTGATTCATTTTCTTGCAAGATTCAATCTATTGGAGAAGAAGTTTTATTTCTAAGTAATTATGTGACTCAATTTCATTTGTTAGTGCCCAATTGCTTCTATTAGAACTTGTTTAATAATGAAATTTCAATTTATAATATGAATTTTGAGTTGTTTAGCTTAATTTGGAGTTTGTTTTATTTTTTTATTTTTCTGATTTTTTTACTATTATTTCGTTTATTGTGATTGGTGAATTAGAGGACCGTCCTATTGTTTATTAAACCTCCAAATTTGACGATCATACTCTATGGAATTTTTTTAATTTTTTTTTAAAGTTCATTCTCCAATAGTCTAGGGCCGTCAAAAAAAAAAAATTCTACAAGAAAATATTTGACAGAAGGATCCGTCAATTTTGAGAAATTTGACGGGCTAAGACCGTCAAATATGGGCTTTTTTTTCAAATAGTGATTGTGTGTATTCCATCAAAGGTTGAAGGTTCAAAATCTCGGTGAGTTCCTCAACTAAAGGTGCAAAAGACTTGGAAATAAGTAAAAAATTTCTAAGTGGAAAACAATGAATTCAAGATGACGGCATTTGGGTATTTTCCTTTTAGTCTACTCAGGAGACTGAGGTCAAGGGTGGCATGTCAGCAATTTCAAAACATGGGTATCTCCAATATTTAGTAGAACGTGAGGTGGCATTTCTAAAATTACCCTTTTTTTTTTGTAAGGAGGGGCATGTCAGCAATTTCAAAACATGGGTATCCCCATTATTTAGCAAATTGTGAGGTGGCATTTCTAAAATTACCCATTTTTATGGTTCAGATGGCTTTCAGCAATTTCAAGCGTGAGAACGCATGTCTAAAATGTGGCCCATATATATATTTTTAAAAGAATTCTTCTTATTACTACGGCCACTACCGTAGCTAAAAGCCAAAAAGCAATTATCATGTAGGGACGGCCACTAGCGACAGCTGCTGTTAAGACCAATTTTATTTATTTATTTTGAAAATTGACTTGGTTGGCCGTCGGTAAAACATATAGCAACGATATTTTTGCGAGAGATAACGACGGTCAGGCTGGTCGTTTGCTATATCTTTTTTATTTATTTATTTTGTGTTTTATCCACACACACACACAGAGAGAGAGAGAGAGAGAGAGAGAGAGAGAGAGGCATGGAAGGAAGCACACAATGACCACTGAACCTCTACCGGGAGATTCGTTAGCTTTTCTATAATTCTATAATATTGTTTTATTTATTATTTTTTGTTTTCTTCCTTTGTAAGTCTTTAAATGTTAAACATTATGAGAATGAATTTTATAATTTATGATAAAAGAGTTGCCGCCCTCAACCCCATGTTTTCTTTAAGACCTGAAAACTAAGTAATAAAATGAGTCCGACAGCCTTACTAAGTTAGTAAAGATTTTACCCTTACTAAGGGTCTCACCTTATGATACCAGGAAAAAAAAAAAAAAAAAAAACATGATCCAATGCTTCACGGTTGTAGAGGACAAAATTCTATCAATTTTGAAAAAATAAATTCCAAACAAAGTTATTTTTTCACCATTGAATTTTAATTTTAAATTTTGGAGTCAGCAAAACTACGCATAGCCTTAATGAAAAGTCTTGAAAAGTAATTTATACTCACTCCACGCAGAGTTAATATTTTTGAAGAAAAAAAATTTTACTGTTTTGATTTTTGAGCTTGATACAAGGTTTTGAATATGGATGGCCACAAAATTAAAATTAAAATCAACGGTGAAAATAATTTTTTTTTTTCTTTTAAGTACTTAAAATTTATTTCGTGATCTACGTAAGTGTGTCATCCTATCATGGTTTTTGGATTCTACATACAGAATTTTCCTTTGTAAGGAAAGTGTTTTTCAAAGATCGAAGATTTTAAAATTAACGGCATAAAGTTGTTGAGAACTGCTACTAGCACCCCAACTTTTACTCATTACACCCCAATTAAAAAATAAATGAATGGTTGATAATAAGTAAAAAAGTTGGGGTGCCATCAGAAGCTCTCTCATTCCCTTTTTTTTTTTTTTGTTGGAGATCTATTTTTAGGTTTAGAATTTAATATGAGTCTAATCCTAATTGTTAACTAAAACAACTACTGAAATTGTTGAATGAGTGTTATGATGTTTTGTAATGTTGAGATAATAACTTGAATCAAAACGGCTTGTAACGTTTGGATAGTGTGTTTTAATCTTTAATTAGGGTGTGCTAAATAATTTAAAAAATTTAGGTGTAATAAGTAAAAGTTGGGATGCCAATAGCGGCTCCTGTGATGTTTCTTAAAAAAATGTGAGAAAAATATACAATCAAATTTCGCTTTAGGGATTATTTGGATGCAATCAGTTGGATTTAGAATATAGTTGAGGATCATAAGAAAAAAAAAATAATCATGATAATCTAACTACCCAGATGGCAAACTCAATCGACTATCCTGACATGATATGTTCGGGAACTGTAGATCTGTGCTCCTTGGGATACACAGCTGCACTTCCCCATAAAAAAGTGTATCATGATGGAACCATGTATCCTGAGGAGCACAGATCTATGATTCTCGAACTTTTCATGCCAAGTAGTTGATTGAGTTTGCCATGTGGGGTAGTCAAATTATCACAACTCAAAAATAAATGATGTTATAGCCAACAAAATAAGTACATGAGTTATGATGTTAAGAGATGGAGAGTGGTCGAGATTAGGGCTGAGTTAATTAAAGAAAATGATCGAACAATTTGTTTACTGATTCCACGAATCTCCAATTAATTCAATGAATTAATCAGGGCACTCCTTATTCTTACAAAAAAAAAAATCTAATTTTTGAAAGAATTTGATGAATTTTGTGATGGTGGTGGTAAAGTATTTACAAATTTTCCATTTTGTGAACTCACAACAAGCATAGCACTCTCGTTTGTTAGCATCAAATCTCTACTCCTTGTAGGCTGACACAAGATATAGTCACAACTATAACAAATTATCCTTTTTGCCCCGAAAAAAATTTTCCTATGTAAGGAAAGTTTCTTGACCGTATCACCTTGTGGCATCTATACTTAGGAATGCCAATGCACTGGGTCGTGTTCGTGTCGTGTTGAGGTAAGGGTATTACGAAAATTTACCAAACCTAAACCCAACCCATTTATAAATAGGTATACCTGAGCCAACCTATATATAACATATTTAATAAAATTGTAATCTTTATTGAAAAAAATAAGTTCCATTTCTACCACCAAAAATAAATTGTCATTACTAAAAATAAAGTCACACAGCCATAAACTAAATTCAATGGTGAAAATAACTTTCTTTTTAATTTTATTTTCAAAGTTCGTAAAATATTTTCCTTTACAACCATGTGGCATCAGATCATGTTTTTGGATACCATAAGGTGATGTGGTTAGAAAACGTAAGGAAAGTGTCTTTCAATATTATTATTATTATTATTATTCACTAAGCAAAATTTATTTCATTATCACATTAGACATACTAGTCTTACTTGGTAAGATCTTAAATCTAAATGAGGGTCATTTTGCCTAATACATTTTTTCAATATTAAGAATCAAACACTATATACCTCTAGATTTTAATGATAAAAATGGAGTAAAAAATTATAAATATAAATATAAATAAATAACTTATTAGGAAAAGTGTTTTCTTTTTCCCAAACTAAAGCTTAACTATTTATTAATTCAAAAATATCTTAAAACACCATTTATATTTTATAGAATTTGATTAAAAAAATTATGAAAAAGTTCTAGGGAATTCTAGAAAAAATGAATAATTTAAAAAATTCTTAAGTAATTGTTGATATATTTAAAAGTAAACGTTAATGGTAGAATAACTAAAGGTGTCTAAACGGGTTAGGCGGGTTGATGCCTAGAACCCAAACCCAACCCATTTAATAATTGTGTTAGACGGGTTGTGAAAGCACCCTGATCCGCGTGTGCTGATCCTTTTTTTGGTGTTTGAGAGTCGCCACCTAGTTTTACGGTCTAGGAACTGAAGCATGACTCAAAATCAATAAAAAGTACTGATCTACGAAAAGAATGGATCCGGAGATCATATTACGAGATTGGAAGGTGTTAGACACCAATCTCACCTAGCAAACGTCGGTCTCTACTTTCCAGAAAATATACATCACAAAAATAACGACGTAAAATTAAAATAAAAACAATATCTTTTTTTTACCTGGATAATTACGACAGTCGATTCCCTTAGAACTGTAGGAGAACGTTCATCGTGTGAGTCTTCCTACTTTTGTCTCTATCATTATATCTACTTCTGATCTCCGAAATGAACTATTCTCCTCCTAGATCTAAATATTTTCTACCTTTTCTAGGTGTTTTGAGGGTTTCTAGATATTTTTTTAAGGATTTCTGAGTATTTTTTAAGTAAAAAAAATGGGGTTTCGATGTTAAATAAGGACTTGAGACTTCAAATTTAAAATTTTGAAAAGGTTGGGGAGAGTTTTTGGCCTCTTTTTCCTATGATTTTTCTTAACCTGTGAATTTAGGTTGTGGAGGCTCCTTTTTATAGACCTTTTTAGAAAAGTTAGTGTTTGATTAGATTTCTTCAAGATAAAGTTAAGTTGAATTGAATTCTATGTAATTAGGGAAGAATCCCAATTAAGTAGGATTCTTTCATAATAGGTAATTTATTTATTTGTATATGGGTAAAAAGAGCAATTATAATTTAACTAGGGTTAGGATTTCTCTTTAAGGTTTTTCTGTTTAAAGGCCTTGAGACCATTATAAAAAGAGGAGGAAAAAATCGAGAAGAGGAAAGGAGATAAGGAAGACCGTGGAAAGGAGGTCATGTATCCACGAAATTTATAGTGGAATGGCTCTTCAAACCCGTGGGTATAGGAACGTTTCATGTAAAAACAATCATTGTGTTTTTATTTTTTTTCCATGTTTCATTTAGTATTTTGTGGGTTTAATGAGGAAATTGTGATCGAGGTCGATTTTGTACACATGATTCGGGTTGAGGGTCATATTGGAATTAAGCCGAACTTGGTCAATTCTACAAATTCTGAACCACATACACCCTAGAACCAAGTGGACCTTAATTCGATTCAATTCGATTCTCGGGTCACAAAAACATAAATTAGATTTATGGCACTGATCGATTGTAAAGCTTGCAATAGAGATGTAGAGATAAAGATTTGAACTAAGACTTTGGGCAAGTCGAATTCGTTCCACAGAGACAGTTTGGATTCAAAAGCTCATTCGGATAAAAGGGCCAAAACAGAATTAGAAAACAGATTCAGATTAGTTTTAAAAACAAAATAGAGTTATAGTAGAAACTAAATTGAAATCTAAACAGAAAATAAAGATTTTAATTCTAAGAGAGAGGGATTAGAGAGTTCAATATAGCCTTTGCAAACCATCCACAATGCAGATTAATTCTAAATCTAGCTCAATCCATGTAGCAAGTCATTGCTCATGGATCGGAACGTGGAGCCGTTTAATCAACGAAAGTAACTAAAAGTTATTCATGTAAATCCTAATCTGATTGAGATTGCTTAATCTATATTCCGATTCTTCACAGAGCATAACCATTCTTGAACTTATCTAAGTAATGACTATCAAAGTTGAATCAGAAATATAAGCTAAGGGATCTAATCAAAGAAGAATTTACAGAATGTTTAACAAGATAAGCAAGAATAATGAATTTGAAACTACATTAAATGGATGGACTTGCTCTGGCATTATTGAACTCTCTAAGAAGATTCTAGCCACTCATTGCAAGATTCATAGTTGCAGCAAGAAAAAAAGTAAAGAAGACAATAGATGAGAAGAGAATCTAAAATAGAAATGCAACTTGATTCCTTTCTTGAGGATCTCTCAAAAGAGTTACAATAGAGCCAATGGTTTACTCTTGATGTTCTCACTACACTCAAAAACTCACCCAAAGGAAAAATTACAGAGAAGAAAGAAAGAAAAATCAGAAATTATGGAACAAGAGAAGAAGAGAAGAGCCCCCCAATTTATAATGTTCATATTCGGGTAATCGGGGTGGTTTGGCGGATAATTTGACTCAAATGACCTAATCAGTTACAACCACCGAAGCTTCTGTAAAAATCTCGAAAACAAATTCCTCGAAATGACCGCGGCGCGGTCATGGCTAACCGCGGCGCGGTGACGTGGCGCCCAAAATCCTAGAGATTTTTCCGGATGCTTCCTTTTTGCTCGCATGTTGTAACCATAGTTGTTACACCGTTTGTTGGTTTTCGAATGTACCCTTTTTACCTGAAATTAGTAACAAACTATTGTTAGTCATATTAATTTGGGATTTAATAAAATTTATTATTATTTTAAGGGAACTAGTATTTATACGATGGTAATCTCAGTGAAATTACGGTCCCAAAGTGAGATTATTGGGACCTTATCACACCCCCAAACCTCAATTTTGCTAGTCCCGAGCAAAACTTAAATGTAAACAACTCCTCTTTCGTGAGGTTCCCAACTGCATTTAGCTTATGCAGTAAGCCCTTAAACCCCTAGGTTACCCCTAGTGGACGAGTTTGACTCGTGAGGGTTTGCAGTGAATATACCCACAAAATTCTAACATTTTGAAAGATAACAACTTCAAAATTATTGCATATAGTGTCATCACACCAATTTTCAAAAATCCAGTCAAAAGTCTATTTGAGTAGAAATTCTTTTTATTCCTCATTTTCAGAAATATCTTGAGTGTGTGCACAAATTTTTCTGATTGTAACATAAATTTTTCGGAACAAGGTTTCCCTTCTTAACTGCTAAGATGGTTGGGTCTGCCTAACTTCTAACTCAAAACTGAGCCTCCTGTCTGGGATTGTGAGAAGTATGGATGTTCACTTTAATACCTCTAAGAGACTTTATTTGTGATATTCCAGTGTACTCACGTTTTTACCATTGACAGTTTTCACCCTACTGAACTATTTTGGTCTCATTGGACTATTTTCACAATTTGCACTTTTTCAGTTCTAACCTTCACATCTTTCTGCTTTTCTTTTCAACATTTTTTATGCTTTATCATTTATCTGATATTCTTTTTTCAAAAAGCAGGTAGCCCTTTTCAAGGTACCCAGTCTAATCCTATGGTTGTTGTCTCAAAAATATCAACTACAGTTCTGTTTTTCTTCTATTCAGCCAACCAAAGGATAAGGAGGTCAAAGTTCATTATTTTTCAAGCTTTCCCTCTCATTCTAGACAGTGAAGAAGACAACTCTTAATCCAAAATAACTTTTTTACTACAATCAGAAGTGACGTGAATTTTGTTTTTCAAAATATCTTGTTTTTGAGGAATAAGAATTTATAAACAAATTGGATATGAGCCTAGTTTTAAAAATTTGTATGATGACAGTACATATAAACATTTTTATGAAGGTATTTTTGAAAAATGTACCGAAAACAATGTAAAATTATTATTATTATTATTTTTTAATTGAAATGTGCTATCCACACCCCCCAAACCTAAATTTAACATTGTCCTCAATGATTAAAGAGTAGAGGTTTAGAGTACACCTGAAGGCGGATGTCATTACGTTGTAAAAGTTGTAGGTACAACCAAAAGAAGTGTTCCACACAAGGTGTAAAAGTGAAAAGCACACTACACAGGGTGTACACTTGAAAGAAAGTGAGTAAATGCAAAAAGAATTGAAAAATAAATCCTACATGGTCATGTAAAATATGTACAGAAATCAAGGGTTGCCTCCCGAAGTAGCGCTAAGTTTAATGTCTTCAGCCAGACATGGAATTAGAGCTAATCCTGGTACACAGGATTACTCAGAAATGAGTCTTTTTCTGATGAATGAGGGAGAGTATGAAATGGCTTCAGCCTTTGGCCATTGACTTGGAAAGTATTTCCATTGGCTGGGTTGAACACCTCGATGTTTCCATGAGGGTGAATATTGTGGATCAAAAATGGTCCAGTCCAATGGGACTTTAACTTCCCTAGAAATAAATGAAGGCGAGAGTTATAAAGGAGCACTCTCTGCCCTACGTGGAAAGATTTTCTCTGAATGTGCTTATCATGCCAGATTTTCGTTCGATCTTTGTAAAGTTTTGCGTTATCGTAAGCATCATTCCTTAATTCTTCCAAATCAGTGAGTTGGAGTTTTCTAAGCTCGCCGGCCTTCGCTAGATCAAAATTTAAATGTTTGATCGCCCAATAAGCTCGATGCTCAAGTTCGACTGGCAAATGACAAGCTCTACCAAAGATTAACCGATAAGGGGACATTCCTATTGGAGTTTTGAATGCTGTTCTGTAGGCCCACAAGGCATCAGATAATCGTAAGGACCAATCTTTACGAGTCGGATTGACGGTTTTTTCAAGAATTGTTTTGATCTTACGATTAGAAATTTCGACCTGCCCACTGGTTTGTGGGTGATACGGAGTAGCTATCTTATGAGTGATTGAATATTTGCGCATCAAACTTTCAAAAACTCGATTACAGAAATGTTTCCCTCCATCACCAATGATAGCACGAGGGGTACCAAATCGGGCAAACACTGTATTTTTGAGGAATTGAACAACAACCTTATGATCATTCGTTCGACAAGCTGTGGCTCCAACCCATTTCGACACGTAGTCGACTGCAACTAAAATGTATTGGAATCCGTGTGAAATGGGGAAGGGACCCATGAAGTCAATACCCCAAACATCGAAGATTTTGATGATCAAAATTGGTTGTTGGGGCATCTCATTTCTTCGACTGATTTTTCCTAGACGTTGACATCTATCACAAGATTTAGCAAAGAGATGAGCGTCACGAAAGATTGTGGGCCAATAAAAACCACACTGTAAGATTTTAGTTGCTATTTTCTTTCCTCCAAAATGCCCACCACAAGCATGATTGTGGCAGAACTCGAGAATACCATTTTGTTCTCTCTCATCAATACACCGACGAATTATCTGGTCTGGATAGTATTTAAATAAATACGGATCATCCCAGAAGAACCATTTGGCTTGGGCGAGGAAGCGCAGGCGATTTTGTTTACTCCAAGAGGTGGGAGTTTGACCTGTCACCAGGTAGTTGACAATGTCAGCATACCAAGGTGTGTCAGAAATAGAAACTGCCATGATTTGCTCGTCAGGAAAATTTTCAGAAATTGGAAGAGAGTCAGAGAGAGTTTCAACTACTAGCCTAGATAGGTGGTCTGCAACCACATTTTCGCATTCCTTTTTGTCTTGAATTTCGAGATCAAACTCTTGAAGAAGAAGGATCCATCGTATCAACCTCGCTTTTGCATCCTTCTTGGCAAGAAGGTATTTCAGCGCTGCGTGGTCAGTGAAAATGACTACTTTGGACCCTATAAGATAGGAACGAATTTATCTAAGGTAAAAACTACTGCTAGTAGTTTTCCGTGGTGGAATAATTGAGCTGGGCATCATTAAGCGTCTTGCTGGCATACTGGATGACATGGGGGAGTTTGTCAACTCGTTGCCCCAATACAGCACCTATAGCGTAATCGGATGCATCACACATCACCTCAAATGGGAGATCCCAATTGGGTGGTTGGATAATAGGTGCTGAGGTCAACTCAGTTTTCAGTTTCTCAAAGGCGGATAAACAAGCAGTAGAAAACTCGAAAGAAATGTCTTTGGCTAACAAATCACACAGGGGTTTTGAAATTTTTCCGAAGTCTTTGATGAACCTTCTATAAAACCCTGCGTGCCCTAGGAACGAACGAACTTCTTTCACAGTTCTAGGTGGAGGGAGATTTGCGATGAGATCGACTTTGGCTTTATCTACCTCAATTCCTTTGTGGAAAATAATGTGCCCTAGAACTATCCCAGAGGTAACCATGAAGTGACACTTTTCCCAATTTAGCACGAGGTGTTTCTCTCGACATCTTTTCAAAACTAGCTCTAAATGATTCAAACAGTCATCAAAACTCGACCCAAATACAGAAAAATCGTCCATGAAGACTTCAAGAAAGTCTTCGACCATATCAGAAAATATATTCAACATGCACCTTTGAAAGGTGGCAGGAGCATTACATAGCCCAAAGGGCATACGTCGATAGGCGAAGGTCCCAAATGGACAGGTAAACGTTGTTTTTTCTTGGTCTTCAGAAGCAATTGGGATCTGGTTGTATCCCGAATATCCGTCAAGAAAATAGTAATAGGCATGACCGGCTAAACGTTCTAGCATCTGATCGATGAATGGAAGAGGGAAGTGATCCTTACGTGTCATCGAATTTAGTTTTCGGTAGTCTATACAAACTCTCCATCCGGTTTGGACTCGAGTAGGTATGAGTTCATTATCCTGATTTGTCACAACTGTGACACCCGACTTTTTAGGGACAACCTAAACTGGACTAACCCATTTACTATCCAAGATGGGGTATATAATGCCCGCATCTAAAAGTTTGATGACTTCTTTTCGGACGACCTCTTGTAACACCGGATTGAGTCGCCTCTGTGGTTCTCTCGATGGTTTGAAATTTTCCTCAAGATGAATTTGATGCATGACCACAGAAGGACTGATGCCCTTGATATCAGCTATGGTTCACCCAATAGCTTCTCGATTTTTGCGCAGAACGTCAAGTAATCGATTTTCTTGTGATTTTTCTAGAGTAGGGGAGATAATGACAGGAAAGGTTTCAGCATTACCCAAAAATGCGTATTTCAGCGTTTCAGGCAATTGCTTTAACTCAAGCTTTGGAATTTCTTCCACTATTGGAGATGACAAGAGAGAGGACAGACTCTGAATTTTTGGCTGTCAATCCATCATAGGGACAGATTCAAGAAGAGAGTTCACCTCCCTGATGGATTTCTCAGTATCGAACTCAAGGTCGAATTGGCCAAAATACTCTTCTAGCGGATCCTTGTTCTCCGCTTCCTCAAAAGTGCTACTGACCAGGGTGTCGATCATGTTGACTTCTTCCAAATCATCCATGTCAGTAGATTGAAACTTATTTTGGAAGACATTCATTTTGACCTTCATGTCCCCAAATGATAGGGTCATGATACCATTGCGACACTTGATGACTGCATCGGAAGTGGCTAAGAAGGGTCTTCCTAAGATGACTGGAACATGAGAATTTGGGTTAATGACAGGTTCAGTGTCAAGAACTACGAAGTCGGCAGGAAAGTAGAAATCCTTCACTTTGATAATCACATCCTCCACTATTCCCTTGGGAATCTTCACCGATCTATCTGCTAGACTCAGAGTGATATCCGTAGGTTTAAGTTCACCTAAACCTAATTGCTGGTAGACTGAGAAAGGAAGAAGATTCACACTAGCCCCAAGATCTAATAGACATTTCTCAATCATCGTATCTCTGATGTGCACAGAAATTGTAGGACAGCCTGGGTCCTTGAATTTAGGAACAATTGTCTACTGAATCAGACAGGAAGACTGGGCTGTCATCACAGCCTCTCTTGGCACAGGAGTTTTTCGCTTCACTATGGTGAGATCCTTGAGAAACTTGGCATATGAGGGAATTTGACGAATTACGTCAAGGAAGGAAATATTTATTTGAACATTTTTTAATACTTCTAAGATTCCTTCCAATTGTTTTCCCTTTTTGTTGTCTAAAAGTCTATGAGGGAATGGAGCTTTGGGAATGATCACTCGACTCTCGAGAAGAGGAGGTGTTTCCTTAGATTGGTCTTCTTTTTCTGTGGAGGGTGCATTAGAGGTTGTTTCTTTGGATAGAACCTCCTCAGGCATTTCAACTTTATTATCTACCAATTTGCCAGATCGTAAGGTGTGGACGGCTTGGACAGAATTAGAGGGACCTGCCTGACTATTGATTTCATACTGTCCTCTTGGAACAGTTCCTGCTGGATTTGGCACAGTTTGACTGGGAAACTGGCCTTTGTTTTCTCTCCTATGGATGAAGCTAACTGACCCATCTGAACCTCTAAATTTTGATTGCTTGCGCAGTGACCTGGTTGGTCTGAGACTGGCTTGGGTAGTTTGGATTTGTTGATGTATGAGTTGCTGTTGTTGCTTTAATATCTCAGCCATCATTGATTCCAATGCTAAGTTTGGTTGAGCAACAGGAGGAGAGTAATTGGTCATAGGGTCGACAACGATCGTCCATTGATCAGAATTTTGAGGTGAAGAATAGGATGGCTGCGGAACCAAAGATAGGTTCGCACTGGCATGAGTTTGACGATTGAAATTTTTCTGAAACCCTGGAGGACCTCCTGATTGGATAGGTTCACTTTGTCGATAGGAGAAATTGGGGTGAAACCTATTATTGGGATGGTACGACTGACTATAGGAGTTAGGAGTGGGTTTCCTATACGTGCTGTAATTTCCAACAACATTGGCTTGCTCTGACTGTGAGAGAGTCAAGGTGGGACAATTCTCTATAGAATGATTGAAATTCTCACACAGCTGACATGATGAAAATGTCTCTGTGGCGACTTGTAGGATTGGAGTGGCTTCTTGAAAGTTGGTTTTGACACTGAAAGCGTCAAACTTTTTGTTGAGACTTTGTAGGCTACTCACAAGGCTATTCATGACACTCTTAAGTTCAGGATCAGACTTAACCTCATACATGCCCGGCTTCTTGACTCCTAAATCTCTTCTATCGAAATCCCTATGTTTGTGCTCCAATTTCGAGCATTCTCAGCCAATTCGACTAAGAATTCATAAGCTTGATTAGGAGTTTGATTCATGAATTTACCCTGATGCATAGACTCGAGAAGAATACGCTGGGCTGTTGGGAGACCTCGGTAAAAGAAATTAACTAATTGGGCTTTGTCTATCCCATGATGCGGACACTTAACAAGAAGGTCATTGAATATTTCCCAAGTCTGGGAGAATTCTTCATCCAGTCTTCCCTTGAAGTTCTGAATGGCATTTTTGAATTGTTCCGTCTTCGCCATAGGGAAGAATTTGGCCATGAATTTTCTCGACAACTCATCCCATGTAGTGATAGAGTTGGAGGATAAGGAATTTAACCAAGCCGCAGCATGGTCTTCGAGAGAAAGAGGGAATAACCTAAGCTTGACATTCTCATCGTCGAGGTGACCATTTTTGAATGTCTGGCATAAGGTCAAGAATTTATTGAGGTGATTGTACTGTTGTTCGCTTTCGAAACCGTGGAATTTGGGCAGCATATTGATGGTGGCTGCCCGAATTTCAAATTGTGCCACGTTAGCAGCCGGTAAAATTATACATGATGGAGGGTTGGCAGTAATAGGTGCGAACATCTCATTGAGCGTTCGTTGATCCTCATGGATGTGATGAGGTGGAAGTGGATGTGGATCCATTTCTGGGACTGGTGGAATGAGAACGGTATTGCTTTCTCTTCTAACCTTAGGTAGAGGGTGAGACCTTGTGATCTCCGGATAAAAAACAATTGGATTTTTCTGCGATCTCCTACCTAACATACACTACCAAATTGCACACAATAGGAGGGAGAAATTCACACGTGAGAACTGGGTGCCTATTACTAGACAGCTCCTAACTGGTTCAAAGGATTAATCAAAGCCTCCAACCCAAATCTTTGAAATCAGAACAGCCAGTTTAATCTCCAGAGGAGAAGTGGCGCACAATGCTTAGCAAGGGCACTCTTAGATCACCTCTCGTCTTGAATAGACGTAGTCTATCCCCTGAATTCACGTAGAACTATAGGGCAAGATTGCGCTAGGCACTGTTCACGATCAAGAAGTGCAATTGGTGCAACTTTTGATTAGCTTTGCTTAATGAGCTCGATGGAACCTAGAGTCCAGTCTAATCAAATTTTAATTAATTAATTTGTTGTGAATTTGATTTTCCTAGAAGGGCAAGATATCGGTAATGAACTCCGATTCTTATCTTATGGTGCCATCCTCGTAAGGGTGCCCTTGTTACTATGTGCAATCCAATGTGTACAAATTAATCACTCAAAAGCAATACAGAAACTCACTAGCGAGTGATGCGTGAGTGTTTCGAAATTTACCTCCCGTTCTAGACGAGGGATGATCGAGTTGAGTCGACTCGGGCCACCAACACCAAATTTGGTGTACGAACCTGAGGGGCTGAGATAGTTTTGTCCCACTATCGTCCGTCCCTAAATCTATTACAATCCGAGCCCTCTCGGATGAAATTAAAAATTAATACAAATTCAAGTACCTAATACAAATTGTTTTCTAAGAAAAATAATAATAAAATGAATAGAGAATTGGAAGTTGCTGTCTTCTTGGTGATGTAACCAATTTAGTGGATAAAAATTCCACGTGCCGCATTCCGTCAATTTCCGTCGACTTCCGTCGAGTCCTTCACCTAAACAGAACAAAATTATTCAAATCAGAATACTAAGGAAAAAAAAACAATATGACCATTACAATGTCCATGATGTCAGAAGCTTGTTCAACAAAAATCAGCAGAAAATGTTGCCACGTCACCGCGGCGCACCAAGGGACAACCGCAGTGCTGTAAAATTTTGATGAAAATCGATTTTTCAAATTGGAAATGGTTTCTGATATCCTGAGGATTGTAATGAAATTTTTTTCAATTTTTTTTCTGTTCGTTTGGCTTCTGTTTCAAGCAAAACACATTCGGTTCTGTTTCGGAAACTATTTCAGATACTTTCCGAATTGAAAAATGAATCAACTCGCTGTCCCCGGCAGCGGCGCCATTTTGATCGATTGTAAAGCTTGCAATAGAGATGTAGAGATAAAGATTTGAACTAAGACTTTGGGCAAGTCGAATTCGTTCCACAGAGACAGTTTGGATTCAAAAGCTCATTCGGATAAAAGGGCCAAAACAGAATTAGAAAACAGATTCAGATTAGTTTTAAAAACAAAACAGAGTTATAGTAGAAACTAAATTGAAATCTAAACAGAAAATAAAGATTTTAATTCTAAGAGAGAGGGATTAGAGAGTTCAATGTAGCCTTTGCAAACCATCCACAATGCAGATTAATTCTAAATCTAATTCAATCCATGTAGCAAGTCATTGCTCATGGATCGGAACGTGGAGCCGTTTAATCAACGAAAGTAACTAAAAGTTATTCATGTAAATCCTAATCTGATTGAGATTGCTTAATCTATATTTCGATTCTTCACAGAGCATAGCCATTCTTGAACTTATCTAAGTAATGGCTATCAAAGTTGAATCAGAAATATAAGCTAAGGGATCTAATCAAAGAAGAATTTACAGAATGTTTAACAAGATAAGCAAGAATAATGAATTTGAAACTACATTAAATGGATGGATTTGCTCTGGCATTATTGAACTCTCTAAGAAGATTCTAGCCACTCATTGCAAGATTCATAGTTGTAGCAAGAAAAAAAGTAAAGAAGACAATAGATGAGAAGAGAATCTAAAATAGAAATGCAACTTGATTCCTTTCTTGAGGATCTCTCAAAAGAGTTACAATAGAGCCAATGGTTTACTCTTGATGTTCTTACTACACTCAAAAACTCACTCAAAGGAAAAATTACAGAGAAGAAAGAAAGAAAAATCAGAAATTATGAAACAAGAGAAGAAGAGAAGAGCCCCCCAATTTATAATGTTCATATTCGGGTAATCGGGGTGGTTTGGCGGATAATTCGACTCAAATGACCCAATCAGTTACAACCACCGAAGCTTCTAGAAGTTTCTGTAAAAATCTCGAAAACAAAATCCTCGAAATGACCACGGTCATGGCTAACAGCGGCGCGGTGATGTGGCGCCCAAAATCCTCGAGATTTTGCCGGATGCTTCCTTTTTGCTCGCATGTTGTAACCATAGTTGTTACACCGTTTGTTGGTTTCCGAATGTGCCCTTTTTACCTGAAATTAGTAACAAACTATTGTTAGTCATATTAATTTGGGATTTAATAAAATTTATTATTATTTTAAGGGAACTAGTATTTATACGATGGTAATCTCGGTGAAATTACGGTCCCAAAGTGAGATTATTGGGACCTTATCAGGCACCCTTAGTTCCTTTTGTAAACTTAATTGCCGCAACTTTGCAGTGGTTAGTGACAACATACCCTTAGAGGAATTTTTTCAAATAAGTGGTAGTAATAAAAATATTAAAAACAACAAATACATGAAATTTGAGTTGGAAAATCTGAAACCATTGAAAAAACATTTATATAAATCTGAAACCATTGTCAAATAGTTGGTAGTACTATAAATAAATAAATAAAAACAATTTTTTACACAAATGCATGAAAGTTGATGAAGAAAATCTGAAACTATTGAGAAAGCATTCTGTAGATACGTGGATTTCGTCATTACGACGGCCACCTCTACTAAGGATTGTAGTCGCCACCATTCATTTTGTAAGTGTGTGTAAATGGTCACCCGATGTACTTTTTTTCGAAAAAATGACATTTTTGACACGTAGTGACTCGCGACGGATAAGGACTAATCAAACTTTGAGATTCGGGATAAGCGGCTCGATTAGAGAAAATGGAAGATGTTAGGCACCTTTTTCTCCCTGTCAAGTGGCGGTAACCTCAAAGAACTCGGCCATTTTGATAAAAAAAAATGAAAAATAAAATGCCACGTGTATGCATTTGTACTCCTAGATAAGGATTTACTTTTGGCTTGATCATAGAATCAAATCATTGATGGATATGATCCTAATAGATCTAAGTCTTGAAGACCATTTATCCTAAGTCCATCTAAAACAAAATGAAGAGAAGAGGGAATGATAGAAGAGGGAGGAGAAGAAGGTAGAGAGAGAGAGAGAGATTGCACCCGCCTTGATGCTTCCTCTTTTCTTTTCTTATTTTTTTTCTTCTTCTTCAATATCTTCTAAGGTCCTTCATAGTTTAGGAAAATATTATTTTTTTGTATAATTGAAAGAGTAGAAAAGAGATGATGAGAAAATTAAGTGGAATGTAATATATATATATATTTTTTGTGAGACTTGTGAGGAGAATTTTTGTAATGAGAGTTGGGGCCTTTTTGGAAAGAGAATGAGGGGGTATTTATAGATGTTTGAGGATGGTTTGCGGGATATAATGGGGTGAAGTGGGGAGAGAGTAGTGAATGGTATATGTTTTAAAGGTGCGGGGTATGAAATTAGGGATTGGGAGAGGGGTAATTATGTAATGAGGGTAAATGGGTTGTGTTTTGATCCAAATGGTTCGAATCTTACCCAAACCATTTGGGTGGAGTGTTTGGTGAGGTGAAATGATGGGTGTTTAAGAGAGTGGTTGATTGATTGAGTAGTGTTTGGTTTAAGAAAATAGAAGGTGTAAGAGGGTAGTTGGGAGGATGAGAGAGATGGTGACATGTGATAAGATGTGTGGAGGTTAGGAGTTTAGATTTAATTGATGGGAGAGATTGAGTGTTTGATTTGAGAAGATGGGTGTAGGTTTAGGTTGTAAAGAGGGGTTTATAGGGAATGATGATGGTAGATTAAGAGAAGGTATGATGATGATAAGTTAGGGGGAGGTGTGGGTTGATGTGTTTGATTTGAGAGAATAGGGATTAGGGAATTACGATGGTAGGTTAGAGGAGGGTGTGGGTTGATGTGATTTTTTTAAAGAAAGGGTAATGGGTTGATGTGTGGGTAGATGAAGTTTAAAAAAAATTAATGAGGTAGGTAGTTGGATGAGGGAGGTGACATGGGGTGATGACATGTGTCATATTTGATTATTAAGATGATGATTGGTTGATGTGGGTAGTGGTTTGTGGGTTAGGATTATGGGTTGGATGTGAATTGGATATAGATAAAGTTTATGGGCTTTTTAGTGTATTGGACTTGGGTTATGGAATAGTTTTGGGTTATTGGATTGGGTAGGATTTGTTTTGGATTGGATTTTTGAGGGTGGGTATGTTTTAGGTGGTGTGGGATTGGATTTAGGTTAAGAGATACGGTGAGAAATGTAATTTGTGAGTGTTGAGGATTTATGGGCCTTAGGCGGGCTTAAAATTTCTTCGGATTCGGAGAAGAGCAGTGAGGGGTAAGGAAGGTGGAGATGGTCCCAAGTCTCATTTTACATTTTTTATCTTTTTAGGAATTTTTGGAATTATTCGATTGATCGAAATGCCACGTGTTGGCAAATCGGATTTTTTAGGCCCGTCGGATAATTTCATTGAGAATTTGTCATTTTCGATTTTGGGAATGGCACGGTGAATATTGGGAAAACGTAGGGTAGGTCGAGTCCTTTTGGTGGGCCCCCTAGACCCTTAGGGGTTCTTAAGGGCATTGATTCGATCAAAATGCCATATTTCGATTGATTTGGGTTTTTGAGGTCCGTTAGCAATTTTTATTGAAAAATGTATATTTTTGGGCCCTTTCAAGTAGGGGCCTGTTCAAATTGGGATATCTACACATTCATATAAAGATCCATTCTACTATATTTTATTTTTTAAAAGATAGTTAAAACTATAATTTGAAGAATTGGAAGATTCAAAATCATTAAGAGGAAATTTCTCAACCTTATTCCTGAAAAGGAAAAGAGAAAGAGAGAGAGAAAACACATTTTCCTACGACGGTGATGAATTGGTTGTTTGGTGAGGGGTGACGACGACGGTTAGGGTTTCATTCTAAAAATTGAAAGGTTATTGCGATGAGAAAAAAGAGAACCGAGGTTTGTTGAATTTAATTGTTAAATATTGTAATATAAAATATAAAATATTTAATATTTAATATAATAAAATTTGGTTCGGTTATCGGTTTAGTTTAGTTCTAAGACACTCTTGAATCAATAATCGAACTGAATCACTCGGCTCTTGAAAATGTCAATCCAAAATTGAACCAATTCTCCTTAAAATCAAATCAAATCAACCCTAACTATATTGGTTCAGTTAAGTTTAGTTCTCGATTTGGCTCGATGCTATGTGCACGTCTAATTGAAACCACATGTGCAGTTCTCAAATATTCTCCATGCTAATCTGACACCCACCTTTAACATGTGCCTCTCTACACCCCCATGACAGAATTGTTGATCAGTTGCCTCAGGATACACAAGAAAAATATTTATGATTATGCATATCACGAGGCAAATGATCTACAGTCCTGTGATGAGTGTGTAGGGGGGCATATGTGAAGGTACTGCTCAAATTAAAATGATTATTAAGTTGGACAATGTAATATAAATGAAATTAAAACAAAAATATTTGAACGTTTTAATAAATATCAAACTAACTTTGGTAATAATGCATGCAATAATAATTTGATGGTTTTGATACTTTGGTAGTAATATAGAGACATCATATTCTTTCTATGATAACCTCATTCTCTACAACTATCTCTATTTGTTGAGAAAGAAATTAGATATGAAATGGGGCTTGAGGAGAGTTGATCCCATGACCTAGGTTAAAATCCTGTTAAACCCATCTTCACCCCTATTAACTACTAATCCCCTTGTTATTAGTATGTGTGTGTATATTTATCAAATTGTAATTTTTTATTTTTGGATAGAATTGTGCACCCTTAATTTTGTAGTAATGTTTTAATTATATTTGTGCTTTGTAATGTAAACAATTGTTAAATTTTAAATTCTATAAAGTATAATGTTTAGTTTTTTTCATATTAAAGTTTATATTTACTAGTAGGTGGCATGTGCAAATGCACAGCACAAGTATCACCAAAGTTAGGATTTGTTGATAAATTTTCTGTAATTGGCTCTAATGGATCTCACTTTAAAGTAGGTAGGCCGCTTCAAAATTAAGAAGAAACCTCCTCATTAGATGGCGTGGTGTCTTGAATTTATTTTATGCACCTATATTTCCACCAAAATTTGAAATACTTTCATAGAGATGCCACGTGTAATCCAATAAAGCATGTGTCATCAAAATTTTGATACGATATATCGATTTAAATTCATTCAATCATTGGACACAATTGTAACTCAAATTAAATGAGATAACTTTATATCAAATCAAACCCAACCGTGTGGACCCCTAATTACACTTTCGGCTATAAAATTTTAGGAGAGCTCTTTTTTTTTTTTTTTTTTTTGTTGGATAGTTTAGTGCAAAACCTAACAAATGATTTATTTATTCTGATGGGTCTCACTTTAAAGTAGATAGGTCGCTTTAAAATCATGAGGAAGCCTCCTCATTACATGACACGTTGTGTCTTGAATTTATTTCACACCTATATTTTCATCAAAATTTAGAATACCTCCTTAAAATGCCACGTGTAATTCAGTGGAGAAGGAGTCATCAAAATTTTGATACAATATTGATATAAATTTTTTTCTTCATTCAATAATTCGACACGATTATAATCCAAATTAAATAAGGAAACTTTATATCAATTCAAATCCGCTTGTTACCCAAAAAAGACAATACAACTTTATGTCAAATCAAGTTCTAATTACACTTTCATCTATAAAAATTCTAACAGAGCTCTGTTTTTTTGGGCATCTGAAAATTAGGATTTTTGTATTGTGTGTAAACCCAAACACTTGGGCAGGCATTTACGAAGGTTTAAATGAGGGGACTTCTCACCCGAAGACCAATGAGTCTCAATCTAGTGGTAGTCAGTAAGTTATTTATATTCTATTATATTTTTTTTTAGTTTTTTGTTTTACAATTATATTTAATGTTAAATGTTGTTACAAAGATTGTTTTTTCAATTATATTTAATATTAAATATTATAAAAAAGAATTTATAATTTTATAATAAAAAATAGCTCCATGTCATATTTGAGGCACCTCATTAAATATACGTTATTAAGTGGACTTTTCTAATCCCAACTCAAAGTTAATACCTGAAAAGTCCTCCTTAATAGATATAATTCAGTGGTATTTTAGGTTTACCCCTTACCTTTGATTAAGGTTGCATTTTCTAAATGATTTAACAGGTGAGATATTTGAAAAGTACCCCAAATTTACTTAAGGTGTGTTTGATTACCTAAAAATAGAGGAAAATTGTATTTCTTTTATTATGAAAAATGACATCTGTTATAAAAAATGATATTTTTTTATGTGATTGATTGATTTTTTTCATGAAAAATCAATTCACTATAATCTAAAAATCCAGCTAAGGTGAAATTCACCCCGCCCCGAGAAAATCATAGCTCATCTTATTCTTCCCTTTTACCTTTCCACCACCACCACCATCACCGCCACCATGGTCATTCGTTGGTGCTGTCGCCGTTGAGATCCTCCCTCTCTCTATCTCTCTCTCTCTCTCTCTCTCTCTCTCTCTCTCTCTCCCCTTCTCTTTCTTCTCCTTTGCACCCTTATTCGTTATAACCCTGCTCCGCTGCCTCCTCTCCTCCTCTGCTTTCTCCTCTCACTCTTCTATTATTCTTGTTCTTGTTCTTGTTCTTCTCTTTGAATTTTTTTTTCCGAACACAAATCAAACACACTTTTTTAATTTCCACCTTACATATTTTCTACCATCATTTTTTCAAGGATTTTAAATTCCTTCGAAATTGGGTTTCCATGCAATCAAACAGACCTTTTTTTTTTTTAATCTCCTTTTAGAGGTGAAGTGTAGCTTGTGTTGTCACTATAGGTAGAGTATAGATTTTCTCTATATAAAAAAATAAATGAAAAATCTATTTTGGGCTTGATCCAAGGTTTTGAATATGGATAGTCAACAATTTAAAATTATAATTCAGTGGTGAAAAATTAAAATTTTTTTTTTTTTAAGTTAATAAAATTTATGAGACATCTGATTAGGGTTTTGGATTCCACATGGAGATTGGTTGCAAAGTTTTACTTACATAGTAAGGAAAGTGTTTTTCTAAGTTCTGAGTTGTTAAACTTAACGACAAGCTCCAAATTTTTGGTTATTTGTTAAATAAATTAAGAAAATATGTAATCAAATTTGCTTTGGATTATTCTGAGGAGATCAACTAGATTAAATACGCTAGAGAATAAAAATGTTCAGAGTATATTTGAG